>NC_036858.1:68040765-68048258 GCF_002910315.2 Salvelinus sp. IW2-2015 | reverse complement strand
AGAGAGAGAGGGAGGCTGGGCGGGCGGGGTGGTGACAGCCTGCTGCTGGACAGATTAGAGTGTGTGTAGACTTGTGTCTGCCTCCTACTCCAGGGCTCCACACGCACCTGTTGCCCCACGCCATTGTTGCATCCCATCAGGAAGGATATTGTCACATCTGCCTGAAATCTCAGAAAGCCAGGGGAGGGGAGGGGTAGAGAGAGGAGAAGGGGGAGACAGATGGCAGGAGACTCTCCAGGGGCAGTCTGATGCTTTTTCTCTCTCTCTCTCTCTCTCTCTCTCGCCCCCCCTCCCCCTCTCTCTAATCTCTCTCCCCCTGCAGTGCTTTCTCATACTGGGGGAATGTCCATTAAGCCTAGGGCTGTGGATCAGGGGATGCCACTGCATCAGGGAGCTGCTGGGAGCCAGCATTCAGCCATCCACACACACAAATAAACCTTTTTATTCAATGGCAAGGACTACAGATTAGACCAGTCCTAGTTCCTACTAGTGTTGTGAGTAGGGTTGCAAAATTCATGGAACTTTCAATAAATTCCCTGGTTTTCCAGAAATCCTGGTTGGAGGGTACCGGATTTCCTGCTTATTCATTCCTGATTTTGGGAACTCACCAACCGGGATTTTATTGAATGTTACCGTAATTTTGGAACCCTAGTCATGAGCCACTGATCATCTAAGCTTGTTCAGCAGAATGGGAATTGTGGTGCTGTTTCAAAGAGACCTGTTTCTCACTGGTAAGATCCTCCGTTGTGTAATGGACGGGGAGACGGTTGTCCAAAACACAGAGGGTTGCCCCCAGGGGTATCAACTGTCTCAGGCACCTGGTTGGACAAGATTTGAATGTTTATGCTTTGGTGAAGCTACTGTGGGGACAGCTGCACRCCTGTACTTAAAGACGTGGGCCTTCCTAACGTATACCTTCTTCATTGAGGGTGGCTCCATGGCTGGAGATTAGCATTCTGGTTTCAAATTATGGAAAGGAGGCCTGACTATGTTTAGAAAAGTGAAAATTGTAACTGGTATGCTAATTGGCCAGGGATCCCACACACAAGCATGTGTTTCCTACTTTGAACTGCCACTTTCAACCAATGAACAGGACAAGTGTAGCCACACATTGTCAAATTACTACTTGTGCATGCTCAGAGATACTCCGTTTTGAATTAGCCCCAAAGTAGTTGCTTCCCTTGCTTGCCTGTATGTGTGTTTAAATGTGAGATGAGTGCTTTGTTTAGGGGCGGTGTGCCTGGAAGGCGCCTGCTGCTGGCTGCAGCCTCTTTAACTTGATCTCTCTTCTCTCTTTGCTTTAGCTGAAGCTGTGGTTGAGTGGGGAGCAGGTGGCAGGCAGGTCTCTGGGCCCATGTGTTTGACAGGGCCTAATCAGCCCTATTTTATCTCCTATGGGCTGAGGGCCCAGGTGAGACCTGAGGGTAAATACAGGGGACATCTGCCTGTTGGCTAGCTAGCTACCACTCCTGTCCTGCTGCGACCCCTGGCTCTCCTCTCTCTGTGCTGCTGCAGATCAAACTCTCTGGGACAGAGTTTATTTACTGTAACTAGCCTGGTTCCATGCTGTATGTGCTATAGCACATACTCTTCTATTGTCATCATGCCATACAGTTAGGACCATACATTACAGAACATTCCCATAGAAACATTTGGTGTCGAACAAATATAATTTTATGTCATGTAGAATAGAGAATCATGTCAGCTCTGTTCATTCCATTTCTATCTTCTCTGCAGGTCTCTCATGTGGAGCCCCGAGCGGTTGAGCTGGGCTCTGTTCGTTCAAGGGCTGACCCACCTGGCGGCTGCCAAGAGCGCTTGCGGCTGCCCCTTCCCCATGTAGCAGCTGGTGCCCTGAACACCTTTGACGGCCTGCTCTTCCACTCAGAGTACCTGCTGGGTCACTCATGGAGGCCACAGGGGGAGCTGCTGGAGGGCAATGTGAGTAAGTGGAAACACTGGTAGTAGAATTGATTATAGCTATTAGCTACTATAACTGTTGGTAGGATTGATTATAGCTATTAACTACTGTAACAGTGCTAGAAGGATTGATTCTAGCTATTAGCTAATGTAACAGGGCTCCCGAGTGGCGCAGCGGTCTAAGGTACTGCATCTCAGTGCTAGAGGCGTCACTAAAGACCCTGGTTCGATTCCAGGCTGTATCACAACCCGCCGTAATTGGGAGTCCCATAGGGCAACGCACAATTGGCACAGCGTCGTTAGGGTTTGGCCGGGGTAGGCCGTCATTGTAAATAAGAATTTGTTCTTAACTAACTTGCCTAGTTAAATAAAATGTTAAAAAAATGTCAACTGTGGTAGTTGGGTTTATTATAGCTATTAGCTACTGTAACAGTGGTAGTAAGATTGATTATAGCTATTAGCTACTGTAACAGTGGTAGTAAGATTGATTATAGCTATTAGCNGTAACAGTGGTAGTAAGATTGATTATAGCTATTAGCTACTGTAACAGTGGTAGTAAGATTGATTATAGCTATTAGCTACTGTAACAGTGGTAGTAGGATTTATTATAGCTATTAGCTACTGTAACAGTGGTAGTAGGATTGATTATAGCTATTAGCTACTGTAACTGTGGTGGCTGGCTCCTCTAACTTGAGTCAGTCTTTCCCCAATTTGATTTTCAAGATGAGGCCCTAAAAGCAACATTCAGGCATTGTGGCTCCAAAGTTCTCTATTTGAAACAAATAGAAGTTAATATATTGCAAGGGAAGCCCTACCTTGGGTGTACACTCTAGGGGGGAGTGTTTCTCTTACTGTAACTTGGCTCATCCTCTTGTCTAGACCCCCTGGATGTTCCTGTTCCATTCCCTCAGAGAGCTGGTCTTGGGAACCTGCAGCTGGCGTGGCCAGACCATCTAGTCCAGAACATCTAGTCCAAACCATCTAGTCCAGACCATCTAGTCCAGACCATCTAGTCCAGACCATCCAGTCCAGATCATCTAGCACAGACCATCTAGTTCAGACCATCTAGGCCAGACCATCTAGTCCAGACCATCTAGTCCAGACCATCTAGTCCAGACCATCTAGGCAGACCATCCAGTCCAGATCATCTAGCACAGACCATATCAGCCAATCCTTAGTCCAGACCATCTAGTCCAGACCATCCAGGCAGACCATCCAGTCCAGACCATGCCAGTCCAGACCATCTAGTACAGACCATCCAGTCCAGACCATCTAGTACAGACCTCTAGTCCAGATCATCTAGTCCAGAGGATCCAGTCTCGACTATCTAGTCTAGATCATCTAGTCAGACATCTAGTCCAGACCATCCAGTCCAGACCATCCAGTCCAGACCATTCAGTCCAGACATCTAGTCCAGTCCAGACCATCTGGTCCAGTACATACCATCTAGGCCAGACAATCTAGTCCAAACCATCTAGGCCAGACCATCTAGTCCAGCCCATCTAGTCCAGACCATCTAGGCCAGACCATCCAGTCCAGAATCATCTAGCACATCGACATTAGTCAGACCATCTAGTCCAGACCATCCAGACCAGACCATCTAGTCCAGTACAGACCATCTAGTCCAGTACAGACCATCCAGACCAGACCATCTAGTCCAGACCATCTAGTCCAGACCATCTAGTCCAGACCACCTAGTCCAGACCATCCAGGCCAGACCACGGACAACACAGCCCGGTGAGACACATTCATCTCACTAATGAAACATGTTGACGTCCCAGTGTCGGTGAACATGGCACACATACTGTATTTACACGAACACAGAGTCTATTAGTGAGATGAAACAGAGTCCATCCGTTCAATGTATTTACTAAATATTTTTATATCTGCCTATACTATTTGTTTGGGCTAGTGTTCAAAAGGCCATGGCAACAAATACTTAACAAAGGAGTCTTCATAGTATCTTCCCCAAAGTTATGTGATTCCTGAGGCAAAGACATCGCTACTCTTTGCCACGCTCAAATAGAGACAGCCTATTATTATTATCCATATGTTCTGAATAAAGGAAATAATGATGATTGAGAGAGAATGTGTACTGTACCATGCGGGACTGTTGGTGCCCCTTGAGGGAGAACAATACCCAGTAGTCTCTACAGTCTATAATATGATCCATCTGGGCTCCAATCCAGTGAAAAAGTTCCAGTGGTAGATACTTTTGGCTCCTCAAGATACTTTGTCATAACAAGAATAATTCTGGGTTTATTTTTATACGACGTGATCTATATTAAGTAACATAACAAGACAACCAAATTATAACGTCCTAGAACTAGTCTGTTACAAAGGCCTCAACCCCACTGCTTTCAACTTGCATCCTGCTTCCTGTGGTTCTCTATAGAGATTAAAAGAACATAGAAGGCAACATTTTCTCCATCTGTTTGTTCTCTTGACGTTGAACAACACGTCAAGTATGACCTASATTTTGTAGAGCTTTTGCTGGTTTTGCTACTATGATATGATTTGTAATGTCTGCTCTTCGTCCACACACAGTATTTGAATTAGTGTATGATAGCCTATTTCAGTGGACCACAAATACTATGAGATATTGAGTGTGGAAAGGGAGCTTCAGTTCGAAAGTATCAAATAGTTCTGTAGACAAAATATATCATAACTCAAAATAACTGTTGAAGTATAGATGGGAATGGGAACTTGTCCAAAACCGACATGGTTAGTAAATTTACCAGTTAGTAAATATACCACAGTTAGTAAATATACCATAGTTAGTAAATGTACCATAGTTAGTAAATATACCACAGTTAGTAAATATACAACAGTTAGTAAATATACCATAGTTAGTAGATATACCACAGTTAGTAAATATACAACAGTTAGTAAATATACCACAGTTAGTAAATATACCACAATTAGTAAATATACCATAGTTAGTAAATATACCACAGTTAGTAAATATACCATGGTTAGTAAATATACCATAGTTAGTAAATATACCATAGTTAATAAATATATAATGGTTAGTAGGATCAAAATGTTTGATTCACCTTAGAGGAACTCAATATTTTAGCAGCATAACACAATTATGTAGAACAGGTTTACTATGGTATATTTACTAACTGTGGTATAATTGTATTATGCTGCTAAAATATTGAGGTGAAACAAACATTTTGACCCAAATAACATAATGAGGCCCCTAATAACATAATAAGGCCCCTAATAACATAATGATAATAAATATAATGAGGCCCATTATAACACAATGGTGCCCCTAAAAACATAATGAGGCCCCTAATAACATAATGAGGCCCATAATAACATAATGATAATAAATATAATGAGGCCCATAATAACATAATGAGGCCCATAATAACATAAAGAGGTCCATAATAACGTAATGAGGCCCCCAATAACATAAGGAGGCCCCTAATAACATAAAGAGTCCGTTATTAACACAATGAGGCCTCTAATATTTAATGAAGCCCATAATAACATAAAGAGGTCCATAATAACATAATGAGGCCCCCAATAACATATTGAGGCCCCTAATAACATAACGAGGTCCCTAACAACATAACGAGGCCCCTGATAACATATTGAGGCCCCTCTAATCATTAGTGAAAACAAGACAAAAACAGAACTACCAGAGTGTGTGTGTGTGTGTGTGTGCGTGTGTGTGTGCGTGTGTGTGTATTGTGTGTGTGTGTGTGTGGTGTGTGTGTGACATATGTACATGTGTGTGTACTTGTGTTCAGTGTGTGTACACGTGGTCTACCTGCATGCCTGTGTGAGGCAGATGTTGACAACTGGCTTTTCTTCTTTTTTTGTCTCCTTGTCATTGTTTACTCTAAGTCTCTGTTTGTTATACAAGAGTTGTCATGAGTTTATAGATCGAATACGCTGCAAATAAAAAAATTGACATTAAAAGGTATGTCTTTAATTTACGTCTTAGACTCAACCAGTAATGGTTACCCCAGGGTTGTGGGGAGATGGTGGTGGCGCTTTGCGGGAGCACAGAATTGCATGGTTTGTGTTTGGAGTGATTCTTAATGTTTCATCTCCACAGTGAAATATTTATTCCAAGAGTCTGGACCTCAATAATTATAAAAGAGCATAAAAATATTTTTGTGTATTGTCCTCAGGGAAGCACGGGGAAGGAAAGAGGCGCCCCATGAGGACAGCATGGTCCACCCCTCACACTATAAAAACAGGGGGTGGGAGAGGGGAGGTGGAGGGGGGGGAAGGGGGTCGCGGGGTGGTGTCGTGGGGTGAGGGAGTGGGGGGGAGGCGACGGGGCGGGCGGGGGGTGGGGAGGAGGGACGGCGGGGGGGTGGATGGTGAGGACCGGAGGAGAACAAGAGAAATAAAGACGAAATGAGAACACAAACAAGAAAACCCAGACCACGAGGGGTGGCGAGGGTAGTTGCGGGCGGCCCCTGGTATATAGCCTCCACACTGACTCGGGTACCGGGCCGCCCCCTGTATATAGCCTCCACACTGACTCGGTACCGGTGCCCCTGTAATATAGCTCCACACTGACTTCGGTACCGTCGGTGCCCCCTGTTATAGCCTCCACACTGACTTCGTACCCGGCCGGGGCCCCCTGTAATATAGCCCCACACTGACTCGGTACCGCCGTGCCCCCTGTACATAGCCTCCACAACTGACTCGGTACCGGTGCCCCTGTATATAGCCTCCACACTGCCTCCGGTACCGCGTGCCCCCTGTATATAGCCTGCACACTGACTCGTACATGCTAGGTCCCATGGCGCCCCCTGTATATAGCCTCCACACTGACTGCGGTACCTGGTGCGCCCTGTATATAGCCTCCACACTGACTCGTACCTGCGGCGCCCCCCTGTACATAGACTCCACACTGACTCGGTCCCCCGGCGCCCTGTACATTAGGCCTCCACACTGACTCGTACCGGGCCTCCCGTCACATAGCCCCCACACTGACTCGGTACTGTATCTGGCGCCCTGTAAAGCCTCCACAGCCGACTCGGTACCGGCGCCCCCTGTACATAGCCTCCACACTGACTCGGTACCGGTCCCCTGTAACAAGCCTCCACACTGACTCGGTACGTGTCCTCCCTGTATATAGCCTCCACACTGGACTCGGTACCCGGCCCCCTGTACATAGCCTCCACACTGACTCGGTACAAAGGTGCCGCCTGTACATTAGCCTCCACACTGACTCGGTACGGGCGCCCCCTGTATATAAGCTCCACACTGACTCGGTACGTGGGCCCCCTGTATATACCTCCACACTGACTCGGTACAGGCGCCCCCTGGTATATAGCCTGCACACTGGACTCGGCCTACCGGCGCCCCCTTATAAATAGCCTGCACACTGACTCGTTAACCGTCGGGCGCCCCCTGTATAATAGCCTCCACACTGACTCGGTACCGCGCCTGCCCTGTATATAGCCTCCACACTGACTCGGTACCGTGCCCCCGTCATAGCCTCCCACTGACTCGGTACCGCGCCCCCTGTAATATAGCCTCCACACTGACTCGGTACCGGGCCCCCTGTAATATAGCCTCCAACCTGCACTCGGTAC
>NC_036858.1:68030533-68039583 GCF_002910315.2 Salvelinus sp. IW2-2015 | reverse complement strand
AGGCCCTCCTCAACACTACAGACCCCAGACCAGATCCCCTTCAGGACAGCATGGTCCCTCCTCAATACTACAGACCCCAGACCAGATCCGGTCAGGCAGCACCCTCCTCAACACTACAGACCCCAGACCAGATCCCGTCAGGACAGCATTGTCCCCTCCTCAACACTACAGACCCCAGACCAGATCCCTGTCAGGGCAGCACCCCTCCTCAACACTACAGACCTCAGACCAGATCCGGTCAGGACAGCATGGTCCCCTCCTCAACACTACAGACCCCAGACCAGATCCCTGTCAGTGCAGCACCCCTCCTCAACACTACAGACCTCAGACCAGATCCCGGTCAGGACAGCATGGTCCCCCTCCTCAACACTACAGACCTCAGACCAGATCCCGTCAGGACAGCATGGTCCCCCTCCTCAACACTACAGACCCCAACCAGATCCGCGTCAGGACAGCATGGTCCCCCTCTCAATACTACAGACCCAGACCAGATGCCCGTCAGGACAGCATGGTCGCCATCCTCAACACTAAGAACCCAGACCAGATCCCTGTCAGGGTAGCACCCCTCCTCAACACTACAGACCTCAGACCAGATCCCGGTCAGGACAGCATGGTTCCCCTCCTCAACACTACAGACCCAGACCAGATGCCCGTCAGGACAGCATGTCACCATCCTCAACACTAAAGACCCCAGACCAGATCCCTGTCAGGGCAGCACCCCTCCTCAACACTACAGACCTCAGACCAAATCCCGGTCAGGACAGCATGGTCCCCCTCCTCAACACTACAGACCCCAGACCAGATCCCTGTTAGGACAGCATGGTCCCCCTCCTCAACACTACAGACCCCAGAACAGATCCCGTCAGGACAGCATGGTCCACCTCCTCAATACTACAGAACCAGACCAGATCCCCGTCAGCACAGCACCCCTCCTCAACACTATAGACCCAGAAACAGATCCCCGTCAGGACAGCATGGTCCCCCTCCTCAACACTACAGACCTCAGACCAGATCCCCGTTAGGACAGCATGGTCCACCTCCTCAACACTACAGACCCCAGAACAGATCCCGTCAGGACAGCATGGTCCCCTCCTCAACACTACAGACCTCAGACCAGATCCCCGTTAGGACAGCATGGTCCACCTCCTCAACACTATAGACCCCAGACCAGATCCCCGTCAGGACAGCATGGTCCCCCTCCTCAATACTACAGACCCCAGACCAGATGTCCGTCAGGACAGCATGGTCGCATCCTCAACACTAAAGACTCCAGACCAGATGCCTGTCAGGACAGCATGGTCCCCGTCCTCAACACTACAGACCCCAGAGCAGAGATCCCAGAGGACAGGTACATGGTAGGCTACAGACAGACCACTAGCTGCTGGTTGCTGTCTGGACCACTAGCTGCTGGTTGCTGTCTGGACAGCAACCATAATTAATCATATAATATCATTCTTAATTATTCATATCTTCTATTTTTCACAGAGCATAACAGACCAAGATCAAGACATCCAAACAGACAGAGATACCACCTGGCCCCTAGTGAGATACCACCTGGCCCTAGGTGAGACACAACCTGGCCCCTAGGTGAGACACCACCTGGCCCCTAGGTGAGACACTACCTGTCTTCTAGGTGAGATACCACCTGGCCACCAGGTGAGATATGACCTGGCCCCTAGGTGAGACACCACCTGGCCCCCAGGTGAGATATGACCTGGCCACCAGGTGAGATATGACCTGGCCCCTAGGTGAGACACCACCTGGCCCCCAGGTGAGATACCACCTGGCCACCATTGAGATACCACCTGGCCCCTAGGTGAGACACCACTTGGCCCCGCAGGTGAGATACCCCCTGGACCCTAGGTGAGATACCATCTGGCCCCTAGGTGAGACATCACCTAGCCCCTTGGTGAGACACCACCTGCCCCTAGGTGAGATACCACCTGGCCCTAGATGAGACAACACCTGGCCCCTGGTTGAGACACCACCTGGCCCCTAGGTGAGATACCACCTGGCCCCTAGATGAGACAACACCTGGCCCTAGGTTAGACACCACCTGCCCCTAGGTGAGATACCACCTGGTCCCTAGGTGAGACAACACCTGACCCTTAGATGAAATAACACTGGCCAGTAGGCTAGACACCACCTGGCCCCTAGGTGAGATACAACCTGGCCCCTAGGTCAGACACCACCTGGCCGCTAGGTGAGACAACACCTGGCCCTAGGTGAGACACCACCTGGCCCTAGATGAACAACCACCTGGCCCCTAGGTTAGACACCACCTGGCCCCTAGGTGAGATACCCCCTGGACCCTAGGTGAGATACCACCTGGCCCCTAGGTGAGACACCACCTGACCCCCTAGGTGAGACACCATCTGACCCCCTAGGTGAGACACCTCCTGACCCCTAGGTGAGATACCACCTGGCCCCTAGGTGAGTGTCAACATTTCTTATACTGTTACATGTGCAAGCTGCATTCATTCATTCAGAATTGCCTTGAATTGCATAATCCCCATCCTGATTTCACCTGACGGTCAGTGTTGAAGGGACAGCGGAGGGCCTCCGCTCCGGTGAAATGTGTTACGTCCATCATGATTTGTCTGGACCCTCTTACAGAATTGTCCTGTTGTTGTTGACCAGCCCAGCCCAACACACAGGGGATACGTCTAAGATTAGACTGACTTGTTTTACCATAACTTCACTATCAGTTGGATTGGAGAAATATAGCTCCTGTAAAGTAACAATATGAGACATTGGTTTCAATAGGATTGCAATAGGAGAGGATATTGGTCACACGGATAGGAAGAAGGGCTCTTGTTGAGTAAGTTCTCTTTTTTAACTGTTGGAGGTGAGGGATTGTAAGAGGTGAAAGAGGACCTGAGGGAGCAGATACAATTCCCTTGGCTTAAGTTACTCTGAATCAGAGCAAACTCCAAATATACGTGAGAGTTGACTTGACTTTGTTGACGTATTTATTCAAAGTGTCACTTTAAAATATAAAAACGATCCTATGTAATTTACTATGTCATTATCATAATTATTATTCATGCAGATGTGATTGAGTATGTCATCATTTTGAAAAAAGTCATAAGCTCTGAACAAGGGGAACATCGAATGCCATGGAAATCACCTGCCATGCTCCACTATCTTTATCAGTGTTATGGAAACCACCTGCCATGCTCCACTACCATTATCAGTGTTATGGAAACCACCTGCCATGCTCCATGCCATTATCAGTGTTATGGAAACCACCTGCCATGCTCACTCCATTATCAGTGTTATGGAAACCACCTGCCATGCTCCACTACCATTATCAGTGCTATGTAAACCACCTGCCATGCTCCACTACCATTATCAGTGTTTATGGAAACCACTACCATGCTCCACTACCATTATCAGTGTTATGGAAACCACCTGCCATGCTCCACTGCCATAATCAGTGTTATGGAAACCACCTGCCATGCTCCACTACCTTATCAGGTGTTATGGAAACCACCTGCCATGCTCCACTGCCATTATCAGTGTTATGGAAACCACCTGCCATGCTTCACTACCATTATCAGTGTTATGTAAACCACCTGCCATGCTCCACTACATTATCAGTGCTATGTAAACCACCTCCATGCTCCACTACCATTATCAGTGTTATGGAAACCACCTGCCATGCTCCACTGCCATTATCAGTGTTATGGAAACCACCTGCCATGCTCCACTACCATTATCAGTGTTATGGAACCACCTGCCATGCTCCACTACCATTATCAGTGTTATGGAAACCACCTGCCATGCTCCACTGCCATTATCAGTGTTATGGAAACCACCTGCCATGCTCCACTGCCATTATCAGTGTTATGGAAACCACCTGCCATGCTCCACTACCATTTTCAGCGTTATGGTAGTGTCATCTATAAGTCTTTGCTAGGTAAAGCCCTGCCTTATCTCAGCTCACTGGTCCCATAGCAGCACCCACCGTTGCACACGCTCCAGCAGGTATATTTCACTGGTCATCCCAAAGCCAACTCCTCTTTGGCCGCCTTTCTTCCAGTTCTCTGCTGCCAATGACTGGATCGAATTGCAAAATTACTGAAGCTGGAGTCTTATATCTCCCTCACTAACTTCAAGCATCAGCTGGCAGAGCAGCTTACAAATCATTGCACATGTACACAGCCAATCTGTAAATACGCCACCCAACTACCTCATCCCATATTGTTATTTATTTTTTGCTCCTTTGCACCCCAGTATCTCTACTTGCGCGTTCATCCTCTACACATCTATCACTCCAGTGTTTATTGCTCAATTGTATTTTTCCGCCACTATGGACTATTTATTGCCTTGCCTCCCAATCTTACTATTTTTTGCACACACTGTATATAGACTTTTTCTATTGTGTTATTGACTGTACGTTTGTTTATCCATGTGTAACTCTGTGTTGTTTATGTCGCACTGCTTTGCTTTATCTTGGCCAGGTCGCAGTTATAAATGAGAACTTGTTCTCAACTGGCCTACCTGGTTAAATAAAGGTGAAATAAAAAATAAATAAAATGTAAACCACCTGCCATGCTCTACTGCCATTATCAGTGCTATGTAAACCACCTGCCATGTTCCACTGCCATTATCAGTGCTATGTAAACCACCTGCCATGCTCCCACTGCCATTATCAGTGCTATGTAAACCACCTGCCATGTTCCACTGCCATTTTATCAGTGCTATGTAAACCACCTGCAATACTCCACTGCCATTATCAGTGTTATGGAAACCAACTGCCATGCTCCACTGCATTAGCAGTGTTATGGAAACCACCTGCCATGCTCCACTACCATTATCAGTGTTATGGAAACCACCTGCCATGCTCCACTACCATTTTCAGTGTTATGGAAACCACCTGCCATGCTCCACTACCATTATCAGTGTTATGAAACCACCTGCCATGCTCCTACCATTATCAGTGTTATGGAACCACCTGCCATGCTTCACTGCCATTATCAGTGTTTAAGGAAACCACCTGCCATGCTCCACTACATTATCAGTGTTATGGAAACCACCTGCCATGCTCCCTACATTATCAGTGCTATGTAACCACCTGCCATGCTCCACTACCATTATCAGTGCTATGTAACCACCTGCCATGCTCCACTGCCATTATCAGTGTTATGGAAACCACCTGCCATGCTCCACTCCATTATCAGTGTTATGGAAACACCTGCCATGCTCCACTACCATTATCAGTGTTATGGAAACCACCTGCCATGCCTCACTGCATTATCAGTGTTATAGGACCACCTGCCATGCTCCACTACTTATCAGTGTTATGGAAACCACCTGCCATGCTCCACTACCATTATCAGTGCTATGAACCACCTGCCATGCTCCACTGCCATTATCAGTGTTATGGAAACCACCTGCCTGCTCCACTACCATTATCAGTGTTATGGAAACCACCTCCATGCTCCACTACCATTATCAATGTTATGAACCACCTGCCATGCTCACTGCCATTATCAGTGTTATGAAACCACCTGCCATGCTCCACTACCATTATCAGTGCTATGTAAACCACCTGCCATGCTCCACTGCCATTATCAGTGTTATGGAACCACTGCCATGCTCCACTACCATTATCAGTGTTATGGAAACCACCTGCCATGCTCCACTCCATTATCAGTGTTATGGAACCACCTGCCATGTCCACTACCATATCAGTGTTATGGAACACCTGCCATGCTCCACTACCATTATCAGTGTTATGGAAACCACCTGCATGCTCACTACCATTATCAGTGTTATGGAAACCACCTGCCATGTCCACTACCATTATCAGTGCTATGTAAACCACCTGCCATGCTCCACTACCATTATCAGTGCTATGTAAACCACCTGCCATGCTCCACTACCATTATCAGTGTATGGAAACCACCTGCCATGCTCCACTACCATTATCAGTGTTATGGAAACCACCTGCCATGCTCCACTACCATTATCAGTGTTATGGAACCACCTGCCATGCTCCACTACCATTATCAGTGTTATGAACCATCTGCCATGCTCCAACTCCCATTATCAGTGCTATGGTACAACACTTGCATGCCCACTACCATTATCAGTGCTATGTAAACCACCTGCCATGCTCCACTACCATTATCAGTGTTATGTAAACCACCTGCCATGCTCCACTACCATTATCAGTGTTTAGAATGCTGCCACATTCCCATAGAGAAGGCAGCTAAGCAGCGAGCATCGCTTGCATCTCCGTGGGCTGCCCGTGGGGAGAGAATGTTTGGGTCTATCCGAGATGGAGGATGACATGCATGGGGTGCCAAGCAGGGCCCCTTATTCTTAACAATTCACCACAGTTCCTGGCCCTCTCCCCAACGCACAGATGTATCAGTAATGTGCTGACAAAGTTCACAGAGGTCAAACCAGAATAAAAACATAATTAGGGACATACTAATCATTGAAATAGTTAACAGTTAAGCTTTTCTCCCTTTGCCTTGATAATCCTAATGGGTTTAATTAGAGCATATGGGTAATAAACTCAGCAAAAAAAAAAAACGTCTTCTCACTGTCAACTGCGATTATTTTCAGCAATCTTAACATGTGTAAATATTTGTTTGAACATAACAAGATTCAACAACCGAGACATAAACTGAACAAGACATGTGGCTAACAGAAATGGAATTATGTGTCCCTGAACAAAGGTGGGGGTTAAAATCAAAAGTAACAGTCAGTATCTGGTGTGGCCACCAGCTGCATTAAGTACTGCAGTGCATCTCCTCCTCATGGACTGCACCAGATTTGTCAGTTCTTGCTGTGAGATGTTACCCCACTCTTCCACCAAGGCACCTGCAAGTTCCAGGACATTTCTGGAGGGGATGGCCCTAGCCCTCACCCGCCGATCCAACAGGTCCCAGACGTGCTCAATGGGATTGAGATACGAGCTCTTCGCTGGCCATGGCAGAACACGGACATTCCTGTCTTGCAGGAAATCACGCACAGAACGAGCAGTATGGCTGGTGGCATTGTCATGCTGGAGGGTCATGTCAGGATGAGCCTGTAGGAAGGGTACCACATGAGGGAGGAAGATGTCTTCCCTGTAACGCACAGCGTTGAGATTGCCTGCAATGACCCAAAAGAGAGAGATGTGGGCATCTGTCACGGTGGCGGCTCTGGCGCTGGACGTGGTCCCACACCACCATAGTCAGTCCCGCTTCGTGGCCTCCTCTTAACGGCGACCCTCCAAATTAACCTCACTGGACTGATGGGCGCCTCTGGACGGAGGGGCAGCTCGCGACTGAGGGGCAGCTCCGGACGAGGGCAGCTACGGACTGAGGGGCACTCCGGACTGACTGACGGCTCTGGCAGGTCATCGGCTGGCTGGCGGCTCTGGCAGCTCCTGGCTGGCTGGCGGCTCTGGCCGTCCTGGCTGACTGACGGCTCTGGCAGGTCCTGGCTGACTGACGAGCTCTGGCCGGTCCTGGCTGACTGACGGCTCTGGCAGGTCCTGGCTGATTGACGGCTCTGGCAGGTCCTGGCTGACTGACGGCTTTGGCAGGTCCTGGCTGACTGACGTGCTTGGCAGGTCCTGGCTGGCGGGCGGCTCTGGCGGCTCCTGACTGGCGGGCGGCTCTGGCGGCTCCTGACTGGCGGGCGCTCTGGGCGGCTCCTGACTGACGGAGGCTCTAGCGGCTCCTGACTGCCGGACGGCTCTAGCGGCTCAGGACAGACGGGCGGCTCTGACGCTCAGGACAGACGGGCGGCTCTGACGGCTCAGGACAGACGGGCGGCTCTGACGGCTCAGGACAGACGGGCGGCTCTGACGGCTCAGGACAGACGGGCGGCTCTGACGTCGGACAGACGGGCGGTCAGACGGCGCTGGGCAGATGGACCAGCGCAGGCGGCGCTGGGCAAGACGGGCACACCTGTAGGAGGAGACGGAGAGACGGCCTGGTGCGTGGGGCTGCCACAGGCCCACCAGGCTGGGAGACCTACAGGAGGCTTGGTGTTAGGAGGAGGCACCTGAAGGACCGGGCTGTGGGGGAGCACTGGAGCTCTGGTGCGCAGCCTTGGCACCACTCCCCAGGCTGGAATACTACTCTAGCCCGGACCCTCCAGAGTGCAGGCACAGGTTGAACCGGGCTGTGGGTGAGCACTGGAGATCTAGTGCCTACTACACGCACCTCTCCCTTAGGCTCCACTCCCACATTTGCCCGGCACGAGCGGAGCGCAGGCATAGGAACACACTGCACCCTCCCAGCGCCCCGGAGACCCAGCACGCAGAGCGGCGCAGGATACCCTGGACCGAAACGGCGTACTGGAGACCAGACACGCTGAGCAGGCACACCATGCCTGGCTGGATGCCCACACTCACATGACACTTTCGGGGGGCTGCCCTATAGCGCACCGGTCTATGGGCACGCCTGGCGATACCGTGCGCTAACGGCATAACACGGTGCCTGACCAGTAAGCGCTGCTTATAATAAGCACGAGGAGTGAGCTCAGGTCTGCTACCTGGCTTAGCCACACTCCCCGTGTGCCTCCCCCCAAAAAAATCTGGGGCTGCTCTCGTACCTGTCGCGCTGCCGTGCTGCCTCCTCATATCCGCCGCCGCTCAGCTTTCGCTCCCTCCAGCTCAGTTTTGGGGCGGCGATATTCCAGCTCTGCCCAGGGTCCTTCTCCGTTTAAAAATCTCCTCCCATGTCCAGGAGTCCTGAGATTTCGGCCGCTTGCTGCTGCTGCTGTTGCTAGCCCGTTACCACGCTGCTGTTGGTCCTTTTGTGGTGGGTGATTCTGTAATGATTTCGTCGGTGGAAAGAGAGGAGGACCAAAGTGCAGCGTGGTACGTTCCATATTTATTGGAATACTTTTTCAATACGACAAAAACAATAAACAGACGAAAACCAACGAAGCTACAGTCCTGAACTAGCGAACTAGAACACATGAACGCACGAACAGGAACAATCACCCCACAAACACTAGTGAAAACAGGCAACCTAAATATGGTTCCCAATCAGAGACAACGTAAACAACACCTGCCTCTGATTGAGAACCATATC
>NC_036858.1:68003454-68029260 GCF_002910315.2 Salvelinus sp. IW2-2015 | reverse complement strand
CACAATCTCAGTCCGATGATGCTGACACACCGCCCAGACCATGACGGACCTCCACCTCCAAATCGATCCCGCTCCTTTAATGACTTCGTCGGTGGAAAGAGAGAGGACCAAAGCGCAGCGTGGTACGTTTCCATATTTATTGGAATACTTTTCAATATGAACAAAAACAATAAACAGACGAAAACCAACGAAGCTACAGTCCTGAACTAGTGAACATAAGAACACATGAACGCACGAACAGAACAATCAGCACAAACCAATAGTAAAACAGGCAACCTAAATATGTTCCCAATCAGAGACAACGTAAACACCCTGCCTCTGATTGAGAACCATATCAGGCCAATAAGACAAACCTAACTAGAAACATAGAACATAGACTATACCACCCAGCTCACGTCCTGACCAACTAAAACAAAGGAAATAAGGTCGGAACGTGACATCCCCCCCCCCCCCCCCCAAGGTGCGGACTCCGCCGCAAAACCTGAACCTATAGGGAGGGTCTGGGTGGGCATCTGTCCACTTGTGCGGCTCTGGCGCTGGACCGTGTCCCCACACCACCATAGTCAGGTCCCGCCTTCGTGGCCTCCTCTTAACGGCGACCCTCCAAATTAACCTCACTGGACTGATGGGCGCCTCTGGACGGAGGGCATCGACTGAGGGCAGCTCCGGACTGAGGGGCAGCTACGGACTGAGGGGCAGCTCCGGACTGACTGACGGCTCTGGCAGGTCATGGCTGGCTGGCGGCTCTGGCAGCTCCTGGCCTGGCTGGCGCTCTGGCCGTCCTGGCTGACTGACGGCTCTGGCAGGTCCTGGCTGACTGACGACGCTGCGCCTCTGGCTGACTGACGGCTCTGCAGGTCCTGGCTGATTGACGGCTCTGGCAGGTCCTGGCTGACTGACGGCTTTGGCAGGTCCTGGCTGACTGCGGCTCTGGCAGTCCTGGCTGGCGGCGGCTCTGGCGGCTCCTGACTGCGGGCGGCTCTGGCGGCTCCTTACTGGCGGGCGGCTCTGGCGGCTCCTGACTGACGGACGGCCTAGCGGCTCCTGACCTGACGACGGCTCTAGCGGCTCAGGACAGACGGGGCGCTCTGACGCTCAGACAGACGGGCGGCTCTGACGGCTCAGGACAGACGGGCGGCTCTGACGGCTCAGGACAGACGGGCGGCTCTGACGGTCTAGGACAGACGGGCTCTGACGGCTCAGGACAGACGGCGGGTCAGACGGCGCTGGGCAGATGGACAGCGCAGGCGGCGCTGGGCAGACGGGCAACCTGTAGGAGGAAGAGAGACAGCCTGGTGCGTGGGGCTGCACAGCCCCACCAGGCTGGGGACCTACAGGAGGCTTGGTGTTAGGAGGAGGCACCTGAAGGACCGGGCTGTGGGGGAGCACTGGAGCTCTGGTGCGCAGCCTTGGCACCACTCCCCAGGCTGAATACTACTCTAGCCCGGACCCTCCAGAGTGCAGGCACAGGTTGAAACCGGGCTGTGGGTGAGCACTGGAGATCTAGTGCCTACTACACGCACCTCTCCCTTAGGCTCCACTCCCACATTTGCCCGGCACGAGCGAGCGCAGGCATAGGACACACTGCACCCTCCCAGCGCCCCGGAGACCCAGCACGCAGAGCCGGCGCAGGATACCCTGGACCGAAACGGCGTACTGGAGACCAGACACGCTGAGCAGGCACACCATGCCTGGCTGGATGCCCACACTCACATGACACTTTGGGGGGCTGCCCTATAGCGCACCGGTCTATGGGCACGCACTGGCGATACCGCCCTGCGCTTAACCGCATAACACGGTGCCTGACCAGTAACGCGCTGCTTATAATAAGCACGAGGAGTGAGCTCAGGTCTGCTACCTGGCTTAGCCACACTCCCCGTTGCCTCCCCCCAAAAAAATCTGGGCGCCTCTCGTACCTGTCGCGCTGCCGTGCTGCCTCCTCATATCGCCCCGCTCAGCTTTCCCCCGCGCGGTTCCATCCTCAGCTCATTTGGGGCGGCGATATTCCAGCTCTGCCGGTCCTTCTCCGTTTAAAATACTCCTCCCATGTCCAGGAGTCCTGAGATTTCGGCCGCTGCTGCTGCTGCTGTTGCTAGCCCGTTACCACGCTGCTGTCCTTTTGTGGTGGGTGATTCTGTAATGACTTTCGTCGGTGGAAAGAGAGGAGGACCAAAGTGCAGCGTGGTACGTTCCATATTTATTGGAATACTTTTTCAATACGACACAAAAACAATACAACAGACGAAAACCAACGAAGCTACAGTCCTGAACTAGCGAACATAGAACACATGAACGCACGAACAGGAACAATCACCCACAAACCAATAGTGAAAACAGGCAACCTAAATATGGTTCCCAATCAGAGACAACGTAAAACACTGCCTCTGATTGAGAACCATATCAGGCCAATAAGACAAACCTTACCTAAAACATAGAACATAGACTATACCCACCCAGCCAGTCCTGACCAACCTAAATAAGACAAAACACAAGGAAATAAGTTCAACGTGACAGCTCCAGAGTACAGGGCTCGTGTAACGCTCATCCTTTGATGATAAACGTTGAATCTGACTATCACCCTGGTGAGACAAAACCGGACATCGTCAGTGAAGAGCACTTTTTGCAGTCCTGTCTTGGTCCAGCGACGGTGGTTTGTGCCCATAGGCGACGTTGTTCCGCGATGTCTGGTGAGGTTGTCCTTACAAACAGGTCTACAAGCCCTCAGTACAACCTTTCTCAGCCTATTGTGACAGTCTGAGCACTGATGGAGGGATTGCGCGTTCCTGTGTGTAACTCGGCAGTTGTTTGTTGCCTTTCTGTACCTGTCCGCGCCGTGTGATGTTCCGATGTTCCGATCCTGTGCATGTGTTGTTACACGTGCCTGCCACTGCGCAGGAACGTCAGCTGTCCTCCTGTCTCCCGTAGCGCTGTCTTAGGCGTCTCACAGTACGGACATTGCAAATTTATTGCCCTGGCCACATTTGCAGTCCTCATGCCTCCTTGCAGCATGCCTAAGGCATGTTCACGCAGACGAGCAGGGATCCTGGGCATCTTTCTTTTGGTGTTTTTCAGAGTCAGTAGAAAGGCCTCTTTCGTGTCCTAAGTTTTCATAACTGTGACCTTAAATTGAGGCCAATAAGACAAACCTTACCTAGAAACATAGAACATAGACTATACCCACCCAGCTCACGTCCTGACCAACTAAATAAAGACAAAACAAAGGAAATAAGGTCAGGAACGTGACAGCTCCAGAGTACAGGGCTCGGTGTAACGCTCATTCCTTTGATGATAAACGTGAATCTGACTATCACCCCTGGTGAGACAAAACCGCGACTCGTCAGTGAAGAGCACTTTTTGCCAGTCCTGTCTGGTCCAGCGACGGTGGGTTTGTGCCCATAGGCGACGTTGTTGCCGGCGATGTCTGGTGAGGATCTGCCTTACAACAGGTCTACAAGCCCTCAGTACAACCTTTCTCAGCCTATTGCTGACAGTCTGAGCACTGATGGAGGGATTGCGCGTTCCTGGTGTAACTCGGGCAGTTGTTGTTGCCTTTCTGTACCTGTCCCGCCGGTGTGATGTTCCGATGTTCCGATCCTGTGCATGTGTTGTTACACGTGGCCTGCCACTGCGAGGAACGTCAGCTGTCCGTCCTGTCTCCCTGTAGCGCTGTCTTAGGCGTCTCACAGTACGGACATTGCAATWTATTGCCCTGGCCACATTTGCAGTCCTCATGCCTCCTTGCAGCATGCCTAAGGCATGTTCACGCAGACGAGCAGGGATCCTGGGCATCTTTCTTTTGGTGTTTTTCAGAGTCAGTAGAAAGGCCTCTTTCGTGTCCTAAGTTTTCATAACTGTGACCTTAATTGCCTACCGTCTGTAAGCTGTTAGTGTCTTAACCACCGTTCCACAGGTGCATGTTCATTAATTGTTTATGGTTCATTGAACAAGCATGGGAAACAGTGTTTAAACCCTCTACAATGAAGATATGTGAAGTTATTTGGATTTTTACAGATTATCTTTGAAAGACAGGGTCCTGAAAAGGGACGTTTAGTTTTTTGCTGAGTTTATGTTCCAAAGTTTTATCTCTAAGGACGCCATGTATGGCTCAGTGACAATACATGCTGCTCTTCTCTTTCTGTCTGAGGTGCATGCCAACACGGCCAGTGATGAATATTCAGCCCAGGCCGTATTAGTCCCTGATGATCTCTTATCTTTCAGACCTTGTGGTTTGGAACCAATCCAAACACACATGTCATACAATTGTCTGTCAGCCCATTGAAACATGGAAAGCTTTCCAGACAGAAAAAGGGAGTGGGTAGTTGTTGGTTTCAATTAGGTTAGTTGTGAATGAGAGAAATCTGTTAATGATAATGATGTGAATGATAAAACAAGTCATGGCGATTAGAGGAATGTCATATATGTTGCCTGACTGGAGTCATAGACTCCATAAGGTTCTTTATTTAACTCTGTAGCCCTTTACACTCGTAACCGGATACGGGTTGAAAATGGCAGATTTGGACACTGATAAATGCCTACATCAGAATGCAGTGGTTGTATAGTAAAACAAAAGTATATATTTTTTACCTTTATTTAACTTGGCAAGCCAGTTAAGAACAAATACTTATTTTACAATGACGGCCTACCCCTGCCAAACCCTACCCTAACCCGGACGACGCTGGGCCAATTGTGCACCGCCCTATGGGACTCCCAATCACATCTGGTTGTGATACAGCCCGGGATCAAACCAGGGTCTGTAGTGACACCTCTAGCACTGAGATGCAGTGACTTAGACCGCTGCGCCACTCGGGAGCCCATGCAATACATGACATCAGAGCTCAGTGAGTGTACAGTAACATGCTATAATGATGTCAGAGCTCACGGTCTCCTCTTCACATCTCTTTATGGGTTTTGACTGACAGCCGTTCTGAGCTTGAGCACCGTGCGCGACAAGAAGTTTCCCCCATCCCTTCCGCTATTGGGCAACTTTTGCACATTTTTTGTTGTGTGAGTGAGGGAAATGCTGTAAATTAAGAGGACTCTATGTATTTTGAAAGGTGAGACGTTGAGGATTATAATAAATACAGCGTTGATGTCTTACAAGCAAGCCTAACAGCCGTGAGTCCAAATGTGCACTTCACATTTCAGATCAAATCAAAGTTTATTGGTCACGTACACAGATTTGCAGATGTTATTGCAGGTGCGGAAATGCTTTGTGGTTTGTAGCTGCAGTGCAGTAATAACTATTAATGCTTGTGTTGTAGCTGCAACAGTGCAGTAATACCTAATGCTTGTGTTTCTAGCTGCAACAGTGCAGTAATACCTAATGTTGTGTTTTCTAGGCTGCAACAGTGCAGTAAATACCTAATGCTTGTTGTTTGTAGCTGCAACAGTGCAGTAATACCTAATGTTGTGTTTTCTAGCTGCAACGTCAGTAATACCTAATGCTTAGTGGTTTCTAGCTGCAACAGCTTGGTCTACGCATGGTAATACCTAAATACAAAAAAATGCAATACACAAATCCGAAAGAAAAGAAAGAAAATTAGGAAATATCAGAACCTAGAGACGGAATAATTATGATACTAATAGATATAATAGACAGTATGGACGATTATTGAATACAGAAAAGGTGTTGCCAGCAGTAGTTATATAGAATGGTGTGTATAGACAGTATGGACAGAATATGATAGAAAAGGTGTGTACAGCAGTAGTTATATAGAATGGTGTGTATAGACAGTATGGACAGAATTGAATAGAAAAGGTGTGTAACAGCAGTAGTTTCATAGGATGGGTGTATAGACCAGTATGGACAGAATATGAATAGAAAAGGTGGTGTACAGCAGTAGTTATATAGGATGGTGTGTATAGACAGTAATGGACCAGAATATGAATATAAGAAAGGTGTGTACACAAGTAGTTTAATTAGAAAGTGTGTGGTTATATGACAACGTATGGACAGAACTATGAATAGAAAAGGTGTGTACAGCAGTAGTTACATAGGATGGTGTGTATAGACAGTATGGACAGAATATGAATAGAAAAGGTGTGTACAGCAGCAGTAATTTCCATATCATAAAACTCATGTCATATAACCTAGAGTGTCAACGTTTATGATCACCATGTTTGATGTACAGTTACAAGACGGCATGGCGACATACCCTCGGTTGTTCTGAACAGAATGTTTGTCTGTTGTGAAGGAAATTTGCTGCAGCAGAAGCACCTGAATGCACTCATGACCCCTATGCACACCAAAATGATGATCCGTTTCCCTGAATTGCATTGTGAAAGCCTAACACTGTAGTATCGTATATTATAACTTATCTAGTCATGTCGACAATAGAACTGTCACGTTCTGACCCTAGTTCTTTTGTATTTTCTTTGTTTTAGTGTGGTCAGGGCGTGAGTTGGGTGGGTAATCTATGTTTTCTATTTCTGTGTTGGTTTTCTGTGTTTGGCCTGATATGGTTCTCAATCAGAGGCAGCTGTCAATCGTTGTCCCTGATTGGGAACCATATTTAGGTAGCCTGTTTTCTGTTGGGTTTTGTGGGTGGTTATTTTCAGTCTTTGTGTGTCTGCACCAGACAGAACTGTTTCGTTTCGTGTTATTCTCGTTTATCGTTATTTTGTTTGTTTGTTTAACGTATTCTATTAAAATGGATACTTACCACGCTGCATCTTGGTCCTCCTCTCTTTCTACATACGACGACTGTTACAAGAAGAGACTTTCAAATGATGCCCATCTGACCCAGATTGTGATTTATAATGGACCGTTTTTGGATTGCGTTAACAGCAACAGTAATTGTGTGACGGCGGGGATGCAGGGCTGTGTTCCAAACAAAACAACCACAAGTGTGCTGCTCTAGTTCCTCAACGGCACAGCCAGGAGAGCTAAAAAAAAGCACCTTTTAGTTGAAGACTCTCTCTGAGTCATAAAAGTGCATTGAAATTACTTAGGAATTGTGCACATTGGAGAGGTGTGTGGCCACTTGGAGACACCAGTTAGTCCTCTCATCCCTAGTGGCGCAGCAGTCTAAGGCACTGTATCTCAGTTCTAGAGGCATCACTACAGACCCTGGTTTGATTCCAGGCTGTATTACAACTGGGCGTGATTGGGAATCCCATTGGGCAGGGCYCAATTGGCCCAGCGTCGTCTGGGTTTGGACGAGGTAGGCCGTCATTGTAAATAAGAATTTGTTCTTAACTGACTTGCCTTTGGTCTTATCTACCCCACATTTTCCAGGAATATTCTTATGTTACTAAATGTATTTCGTTATCAACAAATGCGGCGAATAGTACAGTAAATATAAAATGCACATCAAATCAACAGTGTAATGTTTGGATTCAGTCTTGTGTCAGGTGAACTGTGTTCTCACCTTTAGTCTAATCATTTTCCCATAATCTCCAAACGGTTAACTTTTAATTGCTATTATCTTTATGAATATTCTTTCCATATTTCTTTTGTAAGAAACATTTCAATTTAGCCCTATCCATATAGCCCAGTTTAAAAGGTTAAGTATTCTGTGAAAGTAAATTGTTACCTTTTTAGAATAGGGGCTAGGTCTGATTATCTAGCACATGCAAGGTCTTCATCAATGTGTGGTAACACCTCATCTTGTTCCTATTGCATCAGGTGTATGTGGTTCCTCTTATCATCTGTATCCATCTAAAGAGGAGGACTGATGCCTGTACTTTGTCAGTGAAGTTATACAGTATAGCATTCTTCCAACGGGACGTCGTAAAAAATGGACCAAAGCGGAAATAGGATATGGAGAAAGTTCCATAGCTCAAGTGGTCAAACCACAGCTCTTTCCGTTTATCTGCAGAAAATGGAACACATGCTGGAATGAAAAACAAAGCTACATAAACAGATGACTTGAACTTGGCGGCAGAGCAACATATAGATTGAGCAGGAAAGAGATCCCATTGATTTCTACAGAAAGAAGAGATGAGAAAAGGGCCAGGTTGTTGATACAGTGATGATGATGTCATGGGTTTGTGTATGATACTGAGATAGATGGGCTTTTAGACAATATACAATGAAAGTCCTGTGAAGTCACCATGAAGGGAAACTATGCTGGTTAGAGCACTACTGCACTGCCTCCCACTGTGCACAGACGTCAGTTCAACGTTTAGTTTTTATTTACATTTGGTTGAGTTGTCAACTAATGTGAATTCAACATGAAATCAACAAACTAAGATTAACTTTGGTACCAAGGTCTTTAAATCTGGCCCGCATACACAATGCTAAATGAAGCATATATGTGGTATGTAAGTTGAAAAGCAGCCTAGATAGAAGCAAGGGAGCTGCAGCAGCAACACTTCTCTTTTGAGTTTCACAGTTCCCAATTAGCCATTTAATTGTGGCATGGCTTCGTGTGCCCTAATGGTAAATATAGTCTCTCTGCCCCAGAGTCGTTGTGGTCGTTGTCAAGGCCAAGGGGGCAAGAACTGGAGGTGCTGCGAGGGGGCTACGGTGGCTGACTGTGCGACAGGGGCGGGTCGCACCCATCCTCATGACCATAACAGGGAGCAAGTTGTCTGTTGTGTGGCAGGCTGGGGGAGAGGCAGGGGGAGGGGAAGAGCGGCAGGTCTCTGCCACAGGAACCAGATGACTTGGCACACTATCATCTCTGTTTCCTCTGTGGAACAGAGGGATGGGTGGGGCCTGCAGGCGCGGCGGCACAGCCAACCATCCCTGAGCCCCGAGACTGTGCCGTACCCAAAGAAATGAAAGCCTGCACACTGCTATTTTCAGTTTGGCTTTGTGTTTTGGCGGTTGGGTGTGGGAAGAGAGGGGGGTGGGGATAGTGAAGATAGTAGCATGTGCCAAAAACTGTGAATGGGCCTTTACTGCAGTTGGTTGGCTACTCTCGTCATTATCACGGTGTTGATTACAAGTAGCCGTTAGTTGTGGCTTGAATTTAACATTTTGTGGGTTTATGTTTCGTAAATATAAACAATCACCATGTAAAAATAAATGTTTACTCATAGTGGTGATGATCATAATTATAGAATGTCCAATCTGTTTTCTATAATTAAGCCCCTTCAGGACTGCCTATAACTTGAGTCGAAACACAGTAGCTTCTGGGATAGGACTGCTGTACAATACTACAATAGTTACATACATGCCAAAGTGAGCAACTATACCCAGGATATTTACAACTGAAACTATAGACACTTTTCTGTAAAAAGTGTGTAACCGGTCCGAAAATTTGTTCATGCTGTATTTGTGCATGGACTTCCACTAAGTTAAAAACCAAAGAGGAAGAAAAAAATAACTTAACCAAACAGAGGGTGCGTGCAGTGTGCTGGCTGGATGTTGGTATGTGTTTAGTGGGTTGAGGTGAGTGTGAGTGTTAGTCTGCCTTTGTGCATGTCAAGTAAACAGTACCATGCCCTCGCCAACGCTATAGCGCATAGCTTTCAGTATTATCTTTTTTGTTTTTGGAATCTAGGGCCATTTAGAGACATTATTGAAAACAAAAAGGATTACCGGTAGCTCCAGTAGTTTATATGATGAGATAAGTATGAAGTGTAGTAAGAAATAGCTTGAGTAATAACAGTGAGGACGACCTTGAAACCAGCTCTTTTAACAGTTCTGTACTGTCAGACAGACAGCACTAAGCATGGTTTAGTTGATGTTAATGTGACAACAATCATTTTACAGGATACCCTACTGCCATTGAATTACATTTATGTCAGTGGTGCATAAATTGTGACCGAGAAACAAACAAAAAATACGACATTCTTAACAAACCATGGGAATTGGTTAACTAACTCACCTGTTGCTTTGACCAAAGTCACCCTACAGATGTAGGATCTTAATTTGAGCCAGTTTGCTACAGCTGGAAAATAATCCTGCAGCAAAAGGAAATGTGAATTATATGGARTATAATGAATGGACATATTTGTAGTGGTTGATAAATTTTTCCCAAGGGATAATCAAGTCTGAAATTTCAAAGTGGAAATTACAAGCTTCAGAAGCCTTTTCAAGCCTCAAATACACTACAAGTTTACACTACAAGGAAGGTTCTGCAATAGGGTGATCAAATGAAGATCCTACATTTGTACCATGAAACCCTCCCTCCCCTTGTTACAGAGCTATAAAACCCTGCCAGTAGAGAACTATACACATATAAGTCAGCATGAGCAAACCATTCATCCTTTTTCCCATCCTGTATATCCTAGTGATATACAGCCAGTCGTCAAACCCAGTTTGGTTCTGTCTTAAAGGAGGAAAATGCAATGGACTGTCACTAATTTGCATCCAGTGCTATTTACCTCTTATGGCTAATCTCACATTGTGGAGTATAACAATGCAGCACGAAATGAGGAGGAAATGTCAGGTTATGTTTCAGTGCCAGCCTCCTCCTCACTCTCCATCTGTAGCAATAGCCGGTGCGTATTGGAACATATGCTGCTTGTTGCACACCAACCATCTGTTGGCTGAACTGATGGAGTGATCCTGTTGCCAGGGTGATGGGGCCATTCAGTGAAATAACCCTGTGTACAAACATTTCCTGTTTCTAGTACATAGGAATGTCTTTGCTACTGCATGTTACCTAGAGCAACTTTTGTCAGTGAAAACGGTTTTGAAGACAATAAACATTTTTGTAAAGTAACAACCTAACAATTTTGTGCAGAACAAAATGTGTCTTAATCCCAAACTGCTTTTAGGAGATGTCAATATCTATATTTCAATCATCAAAATAATTCTGCTTTCAATATGATCTAACATTTAGTGATATGAAAGTAACTGCCCAGTGTTTCCAGATTTCTACAAATTATGACTTATAATTACTTCCAATATGAGTGAAGTAGGTTTCCTTTAAAAAAAAAAAAAAGGTAATTAAGTATGTTAAAAATCAGCTTTTCTGTGTTGGAATGGTGTAGGCGTACCCCAACAACAGAATGGTGTGGGCGTATAATAGTATTTTAAAATATTCATGCAAGTAGACCCCTGATTGGCCAGCTCATCTTCCTCTAGGCCGCTGATTGGCCAGCTCATCTTCCTCAGGGAGTTGACATCATGTTCTATGAGGAAAAAGCAAGCATTTTTTAAAAGGTCGGTTTGAGATACAAGTTTGAGGTGGGGTTTGAGTGTTTTTCTCAAATGTATGATTTGGCCACAAATACATGCATAGGATGAGTCAACAATATTATTTGGGTATGCGTTAACAGATGATGAACTTTAAAAGTATGATTTTCACTGGGCAGTTACTTTAAGACATGTTAAGTCTCTCCCAATGGAAAGTATCATTCAAAGCCTATCTACTGTTGTTTTCCGTTATGTTCATGTAGGTATGGCTCTCAGGGGTATAGACCTCAGGTATATTTCCCCAAGGAAGGCCATGCCCAGAGAGAGAGAGAGAGAGTTGTGCTGTGCACACTCTAGTGTGATGTGTCGTTGAGCCCAGCCGTGTCTGATTTCTGTTCATTCAACTGCCGTCACTCCAGCCAACCTGAGACACAAAGGGGAGAGGAGCGCCCCAACACAAAGGACCAGGGAGAAAGTCAAAGCATTTGAAACCCAATCCTCAAGACATATGCTGCCGTTTTGGCCGTCTACTTTGCTCTCAACTGTATCTAACTGATGCTGTATTCACTTCAGTCAAAAGACTGAAGGATCCTCTATACTCCCTACTCCACCCTCCATTCCACAGGCCTGGTGACCATATGTCAGCCCCACACGTGAKTTACTACTGTATCAAAGTCACAGAGCATCTCCAGGGAAAAGTTCTCAAAAGTGCACCAAACTCTTTGGGTAACCTTGTCTGAATGAATACAAGGGCATGGCTATGAGTTGCAGCTGTGGCTTGCTGAAACGCTGTGAACTAACTGAATGAAACAGTGCAAGATAAAATGACAGGCTGGTGGGGATGTCATTCAACGTACAAAACAGAAAGTCAAGGAAAGTTGCCTTCGACTGTACATTTACGTCATTTAGCAGACGCTCTTATCCAGAGCGACTTACAAATTGGAAAGTTCATACATATTCATCCTGGTCCCCCCGTGGGGAATGAACCCACAACCCTGGCGTTGCAAGCGCCATGCTCAACCAACTGAGCCACACGGGACCACCACACCACTACTGTGGTCTGTAGTGTGATCAGTGTAAGGACAGAACTTGCATTGTTGCAGCATAAGCTATTTTTGTCACATAAGTGACTACAGCTGCTCACCACCACCACAAGGTTCTGTGAAATACCCGGAACAACAGGTCAGCCAAACATGAGGCTACAACATCTTCAGTTTTTAAATCCTACTTTTAGATTCTTCTAAATTGGGCGATTTTTTATAGGATCATGAGAGCCTGAACAAAAATACACCTGAGATAATTGTTTATTTTTGAGTGCCTCAAGAGGGCCTCTCTGTACCCCCACACTAACATAATGGTACCCATACCAACTAAGGATCACACAAAAAAACATTCCATGTAGTTGAATTGTGAATGGGTGTATGCCACGGTGAGCAATTACTGTATGTCGGACGGTGAAGTGGTAGGGGGCTTCACATGTCAATACGTTTTAATGACAAGGATGAGGACCACATGAGAACAGCCCCCAAGAGCAGGGGAGATGGAAGTACCACATGGAGCGAGCTGCTGCCATGGAGGTCAGAGATGTGAGACCGAGCACAGAGGGCAGGGCGTGGGCTTCCTCTAGCTCACACGGTCATGACCGACTTTTACAGTCTCACGTGCTGCTGGAGATCTCTATCAGGTCTTCAAGGGACTGGCAAACCATCCCCGCTGCTTGTAGGATGTTTTTAGGAAAAAGCACTTTCCTAAAAAACAAAAACTGATATTTTTACATTGACTCCCAGCTCTAGGTTGGTCTTATCTAGAGTCAAATGTTGGTGATGCTTTATGTGAATGTTGCATCATAATTCCTACTAAAGGGTATCATTCATAAAGAGCTTGATATTACGTACTGCATTACTGATGTCAAAGGCATCATGTTTAAATCAACTGTCTGTAGGCATGATCACATTCCCAAATTTTTGTCAATTAATCAGTATGGGGGAATTCAGACCCGAGTTAAGCATATGTAAATGGAAGGAAGTTAGAGGCAGTTTTGTGAACCAATAATACTAGCATTTATGGAATGACTGGAAGTCTATGGTATCTGCTAGCATGCTAGCAGTCATTGCGCTAGGGCTAGTTAGCAACTTCCTTCAAACTGGTCGCAGAGACATAAAAATMTTATGCCTTTAATTCCCTTTTTATGCACTTTTCTCTCTGACCTTGAACTTAAGCATGGGTAAATGCATGTGCCAGCCAGGTCACAGATATGGGCCTTGACTTCATTTTTGTGTGAGGGAACTCTGAATAAGGTCTAGCAACCTGTCGCTTCCCGATTGAAATAACACCATTCCCCATGCATTGTAATTGAGAAATTGATAAGACCTATTGATAAGAGCTAGGTAAATGAGTAATCCTTTTGCATAAGTGGATTGTAAATARAAATGACTATTGTTTTAGATCTATTTTACCTTATGATCGCTGGAGACAAATGTGAAACCAGTCATATGGCAGCAAACTGAATCATATCAACATGACAGGTAGGCTATGTGTGCCTTCCCCACAGTGAAGTATATCAACATGACAGGTAGGCTATCTGTGCCTTCCCCACAGTGAAGTATATCAACATGACAGGTAGGCTATCTGTGCCTTCCCCACAGTGAAGCATATCAACATGACATGTAGGCTATCAGTGCCTTCCCCACAGTGAAGCATATCAACTGACAGGTAGACTATGTGTGGCCCTTCCCACAGTGAAGTATATCAACATGACAGGTAGGCTATCTGTGCCTTCCCCACAGTGAAGCATATCAACATGACAGGTAGGCTATGTGTGGCCCTTACCACAGTGAAGCATATCAACATGACAGGTAGGCTATGTGTGGCCCTTCCCACAGTGAAGCATATACACCATGACAGGTAGGCTATCTGTGCCTTCCCCACAGTGAAGCATATCACATGACAGGTAGGCTATCTGTGCCTTCCCCACAGTGAGGTATATTTAAATGACAGGTAACTATGTGTGGCCCTTCCCCACAGTGAAGCATATCAACATGACAGGTAGGCTATCTGTGCCTTCCCCACAGTGAAGTTATATCCAACATGACAGGTAGGCTATCTGTGCCTTCCCCACAGTGAAGTATATCAACATGACAGGTAGGCTATCAGTGCCTTCCCACAGTGAAGCATATCAACATGACATGTAGACTATCTGTGCTTGCCCACAGTGAAGCATATCAACATGACAGGTAGGCTATCTGTGCCTTCCCCACAGTGAAGCATATCAACATGACAGGTAGGCTATCTGTGCCTTCCCACAGTGAGGTATTTTACATGACAGGTAGACTATGTGTGGCCCTTCCCCACAGTGAAGCATATCAACATGACAGGTAGGCTATCTGTGCCTTCCCCACAGTGAAGTATCACATGACAGGTAGGCTATCTGTGCCTTCCCCACAGTGAAGTATATCAACATGACAGGTAGGCTATCAGTGCTTCCCCACAGTGAAGCATATCACATGACATGTAGACTATTGTGCTTGCCACAGTGAAGCATATCAAACATGACAGGTAGGCTATCTGTGCCTTCCCACAGTGAAGCATATCAACATGACAGGTAGGCTATCAGTCCTTCCCCACAGTGAGCATATCAACATGACATGTAGACTATCTGTGCCTTGCCCACAGTGAAGCTATCAACATGACAGGTAGGCTATTGTGCCTTCCCACAGTGAAGCATATCAACATGACAGGTAGACTATCTGTGCCTTCCCAAGTGAAGCATATCAACATGACAGGTAGGCTATGTGTGGCCCTTCCCACAGTGAAGCATATCAACATGACAGGTAGGCTATCTGTGCCTTCCCCACAGTGAAGCATATCAAACATGACAGGTAGGCTATGTGCCTTCCCACAGTGAAGCATATCAACATGACAGGTAGGCTATGTGTGGCCCTTCCCCACAGTGAGCATATCAACATGACAGGTAGGCTTAGTGTGCCTTCCCACAGTGAAGCATATCAACATGACAGGTAGCTATCTGTGCCTTCCCCACAGTGAAGCATATCAACATGACAGGTAGGCTATTGTGCTTCCCCACAGTGAAGCCTATCAAACATGACAGGTAGGCTATCTGTGCCTTCCCCAAGTGAATATATCAACATGACATGTAGGCTATCTGTGGCTTCCCCACAGTGGAAGCATAATCAAACATGACAGGTAGGCTATGTTGTGGCCCTTCCCCACAGTGAAAGCATATACATGACAGGTAGGGCTATTCTGTGCCTTCCCACAGTGAAGCTATCAACAATGACAGGTAGGCTATCTGTGCCTTTTCCCACAAGTGAATCATATCAATGCATGACAGGTAGGTCTATCTGTGCTCTTCCCCACAGTGAAGCATATCAATGACAGGTAGGCTATGTGGTGCCCTCCCTATCCTCTAGTCTTTGTCGGTCTCTTCTTGGTGTTTCGCTACATCGGCCTCTGTCTGTTCCTTTCTGTGGCCGGGGCCGGCTCGCTGTCTGTTGCTCTGGTCGTGGGGCCTTCTGTCTTTGCTCTGCCCGTGGGGCCGGCGCTCGTCTGTTGTTGTTGCTTCTGTGGGCGGCCCTCGTTCACTGTCCTGTTGCTCTGCCTTCACACCTGTGGGAGGCCACAGCATTGCCTACCCTGTCATGTTGATATGCTTCCCTGTGGGGAGGGCACAGATAGCCTACCTGTCTGTTGATATGCTTCACTGTGGGGAGGCCACACATAAGCCTACTCCTGTCATGTTGATATGCTTCACTGTGGGGAAGGCACAATAGCCTACCTGTCATGTTGATATGGTTCACTGTGGGAGGCACAGATAGCCTAACCTGTCTGTTGATAGGCTTCACTGTGGGGAAGGCACAGATAGCCTACCTGTCATGTTGATTCCTTCACTGTGGGGAAGGGCCACACATAGCCTACCTGTCATGTTGATATGCTTTCACACAATCTTGGGAAAGCACACGATAGCTACATGTGTCATGTTGATATGCTTCACTGTGGGGAAGCCACAGATAGCCTACCTTGTCATGTTTGATAGGCTTCACTGTGGGGAAGGCACACATAGCCTACCTGTCATGTTTGATATGCTTCACTGTGGGAAGGCACAGATAGCTACCTGTCATGTTGATATGCTTCACTGTGGGGGAAGGCACAACATAGCCTACCTGTCATGTTGATATGCTTCACTGTGGGAAGGCCAGCACACATAGAGCCTACCTGTCATGTTGATATGCTTCACTGTGGGAAGGCACATAGCCTACCTGTCATGTTGATATGCTTCACTGTGGGGAAGGCACAGATAAGCCTACCTGTCATGTTGATATGCTTAACTGTGGGGAAGGGCCACACATAGCCTACTGTATGTTGATATCTCTCACTTGTGGGAAGGCACAGATGTCACCTGTCATGTTGATATGCTTCACTGTGGGAAGGCACAGAATAGCTACCGTCATGTTGACTATGCTTCACTGTGGGCAAGGCACAGATAGTCTCCTGTCATGTTTGATGCTTCACTGTGGGGAAGGCACTGATAGCCTACTGTCATGTTGATATGCTTCACTGTGGGGAAGGCAACAGATAGCCTACCTGTCATGTTGATATGCTTCACTGTGGGCAAGGCCAGATAGTCTACATGTCATGTTGATATGCTTCACTGTGGGGAAGGACTGATAGCCTACCTGTCATGTTGAATATCACTTCACTGTGGGAAGGCACAAGATAGGCCTACCTGTCATGTTGATATACTTCAACTGTGGGGAAGGGCCACAGATAGCCTAGACTGTCATGTTGGATATGCTTCACTGTGGGGAAAGGCCACACATGGTCTACCTGTCATGTATATAACTACTGTGGGAAGGCACAGATAGCTACCTGTCATGTTGATATGCTTCACTGTGGGGAAGGCACAGATAGCCTACCTGTCATGTTTGATATCTTCACTGTGGGAAGGCACAGATAGTCTCAGTCATGTTGATATGCTTCTATGTGGGAAGGCACTGGATAGCCTACCTGTCATGTTGATATCTTCACTGTGGGGAAGGCACAATAGCCTACCTGTCATTGATATACTTCACTGTGGGAAGGCACAGATAGCCTACCTGTCATGTTGATATGCTTCACTGTGGGGAAGCGCACAATAGTCTACCTGTCATGTATATACCTCAACTGTGGGGAAGGCACAACAGATAGCCTACCTGTCATGTTGATATGCTTACTGTGGGAAGGCCACATATAGCCTACGCATGTTATAGATGCTTCACGTGGGGAAGGGCACACATAGCTACCTTGTCATGTTGATATGCTTCACTGTGGGTAAGGGCCACACATAGCTCTACCTGTCATGTTGATATGCTTCACTGTGGGGAGCACAGATAGCCTACCTGTCATGTTGATATACTTCACTGTGGGAGGGCCACACATAGTCACTGTCATGTTGATATACTTCACTGTGGGAAGGCACAGATAGCCTACTTCATGTTAATATGCTTCACTGTGGGGAAGCACAGATAGCTACCTGTCATGTTGATATATCACTGGGGGAAGGCACACATAGCCTACCTGTCATGTTGATATGCTTCATCGTGTGGGGAGGCACAGATTAGCCTACTGCGCTTCCACAGTGAAGCATATCAAAACATGACAGGTAGGCTATCTGTGCCTTCCCCACAGTGAAGCATATCAACTCTGACAGGTTAGGCTATCTGTGCCTCCCCACAGTGATAGCATATCAACATGACAGGTAGGCTATGTGTGCCTTCCCCCACAGTAAGAAGACATAGCTAGTCAACATGACAGGTAGGCTATCTGTGCCTTCCCCACAGTGAAGCATATAACATGACAGGTGGACTATGTGTGGCCCTTCCCACAGTGAAGCATATCAACATGACAGGTAGGCTATCTGTGCCTTCCCACATGAAGCATATCAACATGACAGTAGGCTATGTTGGCCCTTACCCACCAGTGAAGCATATCAACATGACAGGTAGGCTATGTGTGGCCCTTCCCCACAGTGAAGCATATACACCTGACAGGTTAGGCTATCTGTGCCTTCCCCACAGTGAAGCATATCAACATGACAGGATAGGCTATCTGTGCCTTCCCCACAGTGAGGTATATTTACATGACAGGTAGACTATGTGTGGCCCTTCCCCACAGTGAAGCATTCATCAACATGACAGGTTAGGCTATCTGTGCCTTCCCCACAGTGAAGTATATCAACATGACAGGTAGGCTATTGTGCTTCCCCAGTGAAAGTCATATCAACATGACATGTAGCTATCAGTGCCTCCCACAGTGAGCATATCAACATGACAGTAGGTATCTGTGCCTTCCCACAGTGAAGCATATCAACATGACAGTAGGCTATCTGTGCCTTCCCCACAGTGAAGATATCAACATGACAGGTAGGCTATCTGTGCCTTCCCCACAGTGAGCATATCACATGACAGTGTAGACTATGCTGTGCCCTTCCCCACAGTGAAGCATATCAACATGACAGGTAGGCTATCTGTGCCTTCCCCACAGTGAAGCATATCAACATGACAGGTAGCTATCTGTGCCTTCCCACAGTGAAGCATATCAACATGACAGGTAGGCTATGTGTGGCCCTTCCCCCAGTGAAGCATATAACATGACAGGTAGGCTATCTGTGCCTTCCCCACAGTGAAGCATATCAACATGACAGGTAGGCTATGTGCCTTCCCCACAGTGAAGCATATCAACATGACAGGTGCTATGTGTGGCCCTTCCCCACAGTGAAGCATATCAACATGACGGTAGGCTATGTGTGCCTTCCCACAGTGAAGCATATCAACATGACAGGTAGGCTATCTGTGCTTCCCCACAGTGAAGCATATCAACATGACAGGTAGACTATCTGTGCCTTCCCACAGTGAAGCATATCACATGACAGGTAGGCTATGTGTGGCCCTTCCCCACAGTGAAGCATATCAACTGACAGGTAGGCTATCTGTGCCTTCCCACAGTGAAGCATATCAACATGACAGGTAGGCTATGTGCCTTCCCCACAGTGAAGCATATCAACATGACAGGTAGGCTATGTGTGGCCCTTCCCCACAGTGAAGCATATCAACATGACAGGTAGGCTATGTGTGCCTTCCCCACGTGAAGCATATCAACATGACAGGTAGGCTATCTGTGCCTTCCCCACAGTGAAGCATATCAACATGACAGGTAGGCTATGTGTGCCTTCCCCACAGTGAAGCCTATCAACATGACAGGTAGGCTATCTGTGCCTTCCCCACAGTGAATCATATCAACATGACAGGTAGGCTATCTGTGCCTTCCCCACAGTGAAGCATATCAACATGACAGGTAGGCTATGTGTGCCCTTCCCACAGTGAAGCATATCAACATGACAGGTAGGCTATCTGTGCCTTCCCCACAGTGAACCTATCAACATGACAGGTAGGCTATCTGTGCCTCCCCACAGTGAATCATATCAACATGACAGGTAGGCTATCTGTGCCTTCCCACAGTGAAGCATATCAACATGACAGGTAGGCTATGTGTGGCCTTCCCCACAGTGAAGCATATCAACATGACAGGTAGGCTATCTGTGCCTTCCCCACAGTGAAGCATATCAACATGACAGGTAGGCTATCTGTGCCTTTCCCACAGTGAAGCATATCAACATGACAGGTAGGCTATGTGTGCCTTCCCCACAGTGAAGCATATCAACATGACAGGTAGGCTATCTGTGCCTTCCCCCAGTGAAGCATATCAACATGACAGGTGGACTATGTGTGGCCTTCCCACAGTGAAGCATATCAACATGACAGGTAGGCTATCTGTGCCTTCCCCACAGTGAAGCATATCAACATGACAGGTAGGCTATGTGTGGCCTTACCCACAGTGAAGCATATCAACATGACAGGTAGGCTATGTGTGGCCCTTCCCACAGTGAAGCTATACACATGACAGGTAGGCTATCTGTGCCTTCCACAGTGAAGCAATATCAACATGACAGTTAGGCTATCTGTGCCTTCCCCACAGTGAGGTATATTTACATGACAGGTAGCCTATGTGTGGCCCTTCCCACAGTGAAGCATATCAACAATGACAGGTAGGCTATCTGTGCCTTCCCCACGTGAAGTATATCAACATGAACAGGTAGGCTATCTGTGCCTTCCCCACAGTGAAGTATATCAACATGACAGGTAGGCTATCAGTGCTTCCCACAGTGAAGCATATCAACATGACATGTAGACTATCTGTGCCTTGCCCACAGTGAAGCATATCAACATGACAGGTAGGCTATCTGTGCTTCCCCACAGTGAAGCATATCAACATGACAGGTAGGCTATCAGTGCCTTCCCCACAGTGAAGCATATCAACATGACATGTAGACTATCTGTGCCTTGCCCACAGTGAAGCATATAACATGACAGGTAGGCTATCTGTGCCTTCCCACAGTGAAGCATATCAACATGACAGGTAGACTATGTGCCTTCCCCACAGTGAAGCATCAACATGACAGGTAGGCTATGTGTGGCCCTTCCCCACAGTGAAGCATATCAACATGACAGGTAGGCTATGTGTGCCTTCCCCACAGTGAGCATATCAACATGCCAGGTAGGCTATCTGTGCCTTCCCCACAGTGAAGCTATACAACATGACAGGTAGGCTATGTGTGCCTTCCCACAGTGAAGCCTATCAACATGACAGGTAGGCTATCTGTCCCTTCCCCACAGTGAAGCATATCAACATGACGGTAGGCTATGTGGGCTTCCACAGTGGCATTAACATGACAGTAGGCTATGTGCTGCTCCAATGACGCATTACATGGTAGGCCTATCTGTGCCTTCCCACAGTGAAGCCTATCACATGACAGGTAGGCTATCTGTGCTCCCCACAGTGAATCATATCAACATGACAGGTAGGCTATCTGTGCCTTCCCAAGTGAAGCATATACATGACAGGTAGGCTATGTGTGGCCCTTCCCCACAGTGAAGCAATCAACAGCACAGTAGTCTATCACATGATCAGTCCTGTAGGCATGTCGCACTTGTGCTCACCTCACTCGACAGTAGCTATTGTGCTCACTGATCATAACATGACAGGTAGTTCTTCTCCATGCCTCGTCTCCCACAGTGCACTATCATAAACATGCACACCAGGCTCACAGGGCATTGTGGCCCTTCCCACAGTGAAGCATATCAACATGACAGGTAGGCTATCTGTGCCTCCCCACAGTGAAGCATATTCAACATGAAGGTAGGCTATCTGTGCCTTCCCACAGTGAAGCATACAACATGACAGGTAGGCTATGTGTGCCTTCCCACAGTGAAGCATATCAACATGACAGGTAGGCTATCTGTGCTTCCCCACAGTGAAGCATATCAACATGACAGGTGGACTATGTGTTGGCCCTTCCCACAGTGAAGCATATCAACATGACAGGTAGGCTATCTGTGCCTTCCCCGCAGTGAAGCATATAACATGACAGGTAGGCTATGTGTGGCCCTTACCCACATGAAGCATATCAACATGCAGGTAGGCTATCTGTGCCTTCCCACAGTGAAGTATATCAACATGACAGGTAGGCTATCTGTTGCCTTCCCCACAGTGAAGTATATCAACATGACATGTAGACTATCTGTGCCTTGCCCACAGTGAAGCATATCAACATGACAGGTGGCTATCTGTGCCCTTCCCGACAGTGAAGCATATCAACATGACAGGTAGGCTATCTGTGCCTTTCCCCAGTGAAGCATATCAACATGACAGGTAGGCTTCTGTGGCCTTCCCCACAGTGAAAGCATATCAACATGACAGGTAGGCTATGTGTGGCCCTTCCCAATTTTTTACATTTTACATTTTAGTCCATTTAGCAGACGCTCTTATCCAGAGGCGACTTACAGTAGAGTGCATACATTTTATTACATTTACATACTGAGACAAGGATATCCCTACCGCCAAACCCTCCCTCACCGCGGACGAGCTATGCCAATTGTGCGTCGCCCCACGGACAGAGCCTGGGCGTGAACCCAGAGACTCTGGTGGCGCAGCTAGCACTGCGATGCAGTGCTCTAGACCACTGCGCCACCCGGGAGGTACAGTGAAGTATATGAAATGCTGTGCCGTTGTACAGAATTTAAATTCTAACTTGCAGGGATGAATGTTATAGACGCAAGCCAAATGAGATGACAAGCCAAATCTGDGCAGAGTGACAGTCGGCCAAATATAACCTTTGTGTGCTCTAGAATGTTTTAATTTCAGGCCAGACTTTTCTCAGTTTAAAAAAATAATGTGTATCATGTTAAATATTAGCCACCACTGTCAGTAATACCCACCCACACACTMTTTTAACTGTCACTTGTCTCCAAGGGCAAGTGCTGAGGCACATTCTATTAGAAATTAGAATGTCCCTATTCATGTGGCCGGTGTAGAGGTCTTTTTTCTCCATGTATATTAAACCCCACCCTCCACTGTGGCCTTTATTTATTATAATAGTGCTACTGCAAGTGACTACAATTCCCATCCCACTGGGCAAAAACTGGTTGTATCAACATTGTTTACACATAATTTCAACCAAAACAATCTATATGATGATGTTGAATCAATGTGGAAAACTGATTGGACTGAAAAAGTCATCAACGTAAGGGTATTTCATATTTTTTTCACACGACTTTTAACCTAAATCCAATGAAATGGTGACATTTGTTGTTGATTTCACATTGAATTCATGTTAGTTGACAACTCATCCAATTGTAATTCAAAACTAGACGTTGAACTGACGTCTGTGACCAGTGGGATGATGTGCTCTCATATATTAGAAGCATTTGTCTGCAACTCATTCCCACAGCATTGTGTTAGATCTGGGTTTATGTGCCACGGACTGCCACCAACCATTGCCCTCGTTGGCATTCTTTTGTCTAGATTTATATTGAAGGTAAACAGAGGGAGGTGCCTAGGTTGCATATCAATGAGGAGTAAGGGGGTTGGTGCCCATAGAGGACCCAGTTATATAAACACTCATCTCCATGCCAATCCACCCATCCTGCTAACATTTGATTGAGCCACCAACTCCTGGTTTGGAGTCCAGGTTCACTGGATTTTACTGAATGTGAAGTCAAGTAAAACCTCAACAGTGTTTTATGTTCTCTCTGGATCTGTTTATTTTGAACCAGCATGATCAAATAGTGACAACAATGGCTTGAGGAGGTCTCTACCAATGTCATCCCAATATCCCCCCTCTGGATTGGATCAACAACAGTGCTAACTAAAGCACACATAATCTTAGTAGACACAGTAGTAATTGCCATATCATATACAATATTTAGGGGTTGACATTAGCAATGCATACAATTTTTATTGTAATCAACCAGATCACTCAGAAATAAACTGCGTTGATGCAACAGGCACAAGGACACCTAATGTTTCGTAGCTGTAAATGCGTGTGTATAATTTTGCTTGTTGGGGGGTCATTTTGTTACTTGGGGGAAAAAACACCCCCGACCCCATTGGCCTTTCATATTTTGCCAAAATTGCCTGCGCATGTCCTCAGACAAGCTAAYCATTAAGTATAGCAGAGTTGTGATTTACTGGAGACAGTCACAGCCATAGATCCTCCCCTAGAAAAACTGAAGAAAGAAACCTCACAGATTCCATGCGGTGGCTTACCCACTAAATCATCAGGGTTCTGGTGGCAAACTGATTCAAACCAGTCTTATTTCCCAACACATTTGAGGGACTTCTGTACATTAGACTCAAGTATATTTTGACGCAACACACAGAGTCAACCAAGAGGACAAGGAAAGACAATAAAAAATAACAAGGAGGTCATAATGGTGCTTAGTCCAGTACCAAGCCTGTCATTATGAAGTTCCTTCATCTCCCTCTGGACGTTTCGCTCCCAGTTCCAACACAGCGACATTTAAATAGCTTTACTCCTAACAGGAAGGCTTTGGCAAAGTCTCGTTCAGATCTGCTATATTTAGATGTCAGTGTTTATAAATTGCATCCCTTCACAAATGTGTTGACTCAAGCTCGGCTTTACCGGAGGCAGGCAGGCAGAAGGTCTAGCAGCCCTTTCTCTCTGGTCTCATTCAGGCAGTCAGAGGTTGCTGTGGCAGTAGTCAGCCAGCCATGGGGGGACAGCAGTCAGCCAGCCAGGGGTGGACTGCAGTCAGCCAGCCACAGGGTGGACAGCAGACAGCCAGCCGGGGGTGGACAGCAGGCTTGCAGCAGGCTGCATTCTCCCGGTCACAGAGGGCCAGCGTGCCCTAAATTCTTGCACTTAACCGTCCCTTCTCTTTAGAGTTACTGTATTCTGGAGAATTTGGCCACAAGAAAGATGGTGAGGACGATAGTAGGCTATGTAGTCAATAGAACACTGGAGCCATTGTCTCCCCTTTAGAAAGATTTGGACTGTGTCCTCTTTCCCATTGTGATTCCCCAATTACTCTTAATGATACTGGCAGAATGGTAAAAGTTGCGGTTCTTACATCTATCGAAGATTTATGCTATTGGAATCTTTCCCTTGGCCATCATTACCCCTAAATATGTTTTCTGGGTAGCTTGAGGAACACTGCCATGTTGCTGTGTACTTTGTGCTCGTAGATGACATCTGGAACAGGCTGAGGGGCGTTGCGGGTCCAATGAGCACAGGGATCATTTAGCACGTCTTTAGCAGGGCCGGTGACTGAAGAGCTGCGAGACTGACTCCCAGTAGCATATGGCTTTGTAGTTAGGCAAGGAATCACCCCCTCCTGGGCCGAACAGCTGTCACGCCACAAACAGCCAATTACATGTACATTTAAAAGCCAGTGAACTGAACAGATCCAACAATCACTGCTAGGTTTCCCACCCTCAACCTCAGGATGCCCCTATGTCTTTCTCCTCCTGGGTTATTTCCATGGAAACTTCTGCCCTGGCCAGCCGGCCCCACACTCAGGAACATCGGGTTGTGAATGGACTAGCTAATTCCACCCAGATGGCACCTGGAATGGAGATGCCATGCACTTCCTCTGATCTGGTGTCAATCACATGCTTGAAGCTCGTTGTTAAGAGGGAGCTGCAGGGGTCACCACGGGCCAGGGTCCTCTCTTCCATGACCTGAGCTGTGGAAGATCAGCATAAGGTGAGTCACTCAGGTGTTTTCTCCCTCCCATGGATTCCTTATGATAAATCATGGGGAAGTGGTGGCCGCTATTCCATAGAGCAGACCCTTTGATCCTGTCTCCATGGCAATAAAGAGCTTTGAAGCTGCTTTAGCACTGTCCATGTTTCACAATAGACTCCAAGCTGAGATTGCTTTCCTGAATGGAGGTGTTGTTGCCTTGATCTTAAATCTTAAAGGGACGTGGCCTCCTTGGCTACRGCTAGGTGAGAGTCAGGCCGTGGCCTCCTTGGCTACTGCTAGGTGAGAGTCAGGACGTGGCCTCCTTGGTTACTGTTAGGTGAGAGTCAGGACATCACCTCCTTGGCTACTGCTAGGTGAGAGTCAGGATGTGGCCTCCTTGGCTACTGTTAGGTGAGAGTCAGGCCGTGGCCTCCTTGGCTACTGTTAGGTGAGAGTCAGGACATCACCTCCTTGGCTACTGCTAGGTGAGAGTCAGGACATCACCTCCTTTGCTACTGTTAGGTGAGAGTCAGGATGTGGCCTCCTTGGCTACTGTTAGGTGAGAGTCAGGACGTGGCCTCCTTGGTTACTGTTAGGTGAGAGTCAGGACGTGGCCTCCTTGGCTACTGTTGGTGAAGTCAGGATGTGGCCTCCTTGGCTACTGTTTAGG
>NC_036858.1:67995954-68000954 GCF_002910315.2 Salvelinus sp. IW2-2015 | reverse complement strand
GTGCTTTGCTAAGTAGGGAAGACCATGATTTTGACCCAGATTATTGATGAAGTGGTTTAGTAGAGGGCTCTCCAAGAACAGGGCTGTCGGAAGCACATCTGTCGGTTTATAAGGAATCCTTTATTTATCTAGATGACTACTGCATAGTGTATATCACAGCATATGTGACTCACCACCTGAATTTGYTCTTTTGTAGCAATATTTGAAATTGTGTTTTTTACATAGGATAAAAGTAGAGAGGAACAATATGAAAGTATTTCTGCTTTGAAAGTTGTTAAACTTGTAAACTCACTTTTGAGAAAATGGCCTTTGAAGGTTTTGATATCTAGTGAAGAGCTCTTCRTTGTCTACACCCATTCAGCATCGTACACACCCTCTTAACCTTTAGCCCCACCCATCTCGTTTCGCTCTTGGAACATTCAGAGAGCACACTTGATGCTATGGCCAATGATTTGTTTACCTCTGGATAACATGAAAACAGCCTAACCAGCTCGGCTGGCAAGAATTTCATTAGGCTTTTTTGGCAACGTTTACTGACACCGGCCATATTCAACGGGTGTTGTACACTTTAACTTAAGACATGTAGCTAGCTAGGTAAACAATGAACCTAGCTAGGTAAAACAACGATGAACATAGTGCCAAATCATGTCATTACTACCCTGCATGACTCTGCTGGGAGCTAACCAACCAGGTTCAATGTTAGCTAGCTAACATTAGGGTCTAACTAGCAATGCAAACAGCTCTGGGATACAAATAATAACATCAGCTAGGGAGCCAGCCAGCAAACGTTAGCTAGCTAGCTAACAGTACACTTTAGCTTAACATGTATTTATTTTTATATTTTTATTTCACCTTTATTTAACCAGGTAGGCTAGTTGAGAACAAGTTCTCATTTACAACTGCGACCTGGCCAAGATAAAGCAAAGCAGTGCGACAAAAACAAGAGTTACACATAAACAAACGTACAGTCAATAACACAACAGAAAAATATATGTACAGTGTGTGCAAATGTAGAAGATTAGGGAGGCAAGGCAATAAATAGGCCATGGAGGCGAAATAATTACAATTTAGCATAAACACTGGAGTGATAGATGTYCAGATGATGATGTGCAAGTAGAGCAAGAAGATAAAAAAACAATATGGGGATGAGGTAGTTGGGTGGGCTATTTACAAATTGGCTGTGTACAGGTACAGAGATCGGTAAGCTGCTCTGACAGCTGATGCTTAAAGTTAGAGAGGGAGATATAAGGCTTCAGTAATATTTACAATTTGTTCCAGTCATTGGCAGCAGATAACTGGAAGGAAGGGTGGCCAAAGGAAGTGTTGGCTTTGGGGATGACCAGTGGAATATACCTGCTGGAGCAAGTGCTATGGGTGGGTGTTGCTATGGTGGCAAGAATTTCATTAGGCTTTTTTGGCAACGTTTCCTGACACCGGCCATATTCAACGGGTGTTGTACACTTTAGCTTAAGACATGTAGCTAGCTAGGTAAACAATGAACCTAGCTAGGTAAACAACAATGAACATAGTGCCAAATCATGTCGTTACTACCCTGCATGAATCTGCTGGGAGCTAACCAACCAGGTTCAATATTAACTAGCTAACATTAGACTCTAACTAGCAAAGCAAACGGCTCTGGGATACGAATAATAACGTCAACTATGGAGCCAGCCAGCTAACTTTAGCTAGATAGCTAACAGTACACTTTCGCTTGAAATGAAACCACTTTCTGTCAAAATGTACAGATGGCATACAAGTTTGTTATTAAAGCACATGAAAGTGTACATGTTCCAGAAGGCATTTCTGCCAGAAAGAAAAGCATTTTGATGTAAATAAAAAAAAAKGTTTAAATGGCTCTCCTGTGAAGTCGTGACTTAGATGCCCTCAATCTCACACAAATCATTAAGGAACCCACCAGGTACAACCCTAAATCTGTAAACATGGGCACCTTCATAGACATTATCCTGACCAACTTGCCCTRCAAATACACCTCRGCTGTTTTCAATCAGGATCTCAGCGATCACTGCCTCATTGCCTGCATCCGCTATGGGTCCGCCGTCAAACGACCACCCCTCATCACTGTCAAACGCTCCTTAAAACACTTCTGCAAGCAGGCCTTTCTAATCAACCTGGCCCGGGTATCCTGGAAGGATATTGACCTCATCKCGTCAGTCGAGGATGCCTGGTCATTCTTTAAAAATAATTTCCTCACCATCTTAGATAAGCATGCCCCYTTCAAAAAATGCAGAACTAAGAACAGATATAGCCCTTGGTTCACTCCAGACCTGACTGCCCTRGACCAGCACAAAAACATCCTGTGGCAGACTGCAATAGCATCGAATAGTCCGCGCGATATGCAACTGTTCAGGGAAGTCAGGAACCAATACACACAGTCAGGATAGTAAAGGCTAGCTTTTTCAAGCAGAAATTTGCATCCTTAAGCTCTAACTCCAAAAGGTTTTGGGACACTGTAAAGTCCATGGAGAACAAGAGCACCTCCTCCGAGCTGCCCACTGCACTGAGGCTAGGTAATACGGTCACCACCGATAAATCCATGGTAATCGAAAATTTCAATAAGCATTTCTCAATGGCTGGCCATGCCTTCCTCCTGGCTACTCCAACCCCGGCCAACAGCTCCGCCCCCCTCCCCCGCAGCTACTCGCCCAAGCCTCCCCAGCTTCTCCTTCACCCAAATCCAGATAGCAGATGTTCTGAAAGAGCTGCAAAACCTGGACCTGTACAAATCAGCTGTGCTAGACAATCTGGACCCTCTCTTTCTAAAACTATCCGCCGCCATTGTTGCAACCCCTATTACCAGCCTGTTCAACCTCTCTTTCGTATCGTCCGAGATCCCTAAAGATTGGAAAGCTGCCGCGGTCATCCCCCTCTTCAAAGGGGGTGACACCCTAGACCCAAACTGTTACAGACCTACAGTGTATCCATCCTGCCCTGCCTATCTAAAGTCTTTGAAAGCCAAGTTAATAAACAGATCACTGACCATTTTGAATCCCACCGTACCTTCTCCGCTGTGCAATCCGGTTTCCGAGCCGGTCACGGGTGCACCTCAGCCACGCTCAAGGTACTAAACGATATCATAACCGCCATCGATAAAAGACAGTACTGTGCAGCTGTCTTCATCGACCTGGCCAAGGCTTTCGACTCTGTCAATCACCGTATTCTTATCGGCAGACTCAATAGCCTTGGTTTTTCTGATGACTGCCTCTCTTGGTTCACCAACTACTTTGCAGACAGAGTTTAGTGTGTCAAATCGGAGGGCATGTTGTCCGGACCTCTGGCATTCTCTATGGGGGTACCACAGGGTTCAATTCTCGGGCCGACTCTTTTCTCTTTATATATCAATGATGTCGCTCTTGCTGCGGGTGATTCCCTGATCCACCTCTACGCAGACGACACCATTCTGTATACTTCTGGCCCTTCCTTGGACACTGTGCTAACTAACCTCCAAACAAGCTTCAATGCCATACAACACTCCTTCCGAGGCCTCCAACTGCTCTTAAACGCTAGTAAAACCAAATGCATGCTTTTCAACCGTTCGTTGCCCGCACCTGCCCGCCCGACTAGCATCACCACCCTGGACGGTTCCGACCTAGAATATGTGGACAACTATAAATACCTAGGTGTCTGGTTAGACTGTAACTCTCCTTCCAGACTCATGTTAAACCTCTCCAATCCAAAATCAAATCTAGAATTGGCTTTCTATTTCGCAACAAAGCCTCCTTCACGCCACCAAACTTACCCTAGTAAAACTGACTATCCTACCGATCCTCGACTTCGGCGATGTCATCTACAAAATAGCTTACAATACTCTACTCAGCAAACTGGATGCAGTCTATCACAGTGCCATCCGTTTTGTTACCAAATCACCTTATACCACCCACCACTGTGACCTGTATGCTCTAGTCGGCTGGCCCTCACTACATTCTCGTCGCCAGACCCACTGGCTCCAGGTCATCTATAAGTCTATGGTAGGTAAAGCTCCGCCTTATCTCAGTTCACTGGTCACAATAACAACACCCACCCGTAGCACACGTTCCAGCAGGTATATCTCACTGATCATCCCCAAAGCCAACACCTCATTTGGCTGCCTTTCCTTCCAGTTCTCTGCTGCCAGTGACTGGAACGAATTGCAAAAAACTTTTATTTCCCTCACCAACTTTYAACATCAGCTATCTGAGCAGCTAACCGATCACTGCAGCTGTACATAGTCCATCTGTAAATAGCCCACCCAATCTACCTACCTCATCCCCATACTGTTTTTATTTATTTTTCTGCTCTTTTGCACACCAGTATCTCTACTTGCACATCATCATCTGCTCATTTATCACTCCAGTGTTAATCTGCTAAATTGTAATTATTCGCTCCTATGGCCTATTTATTGCCTTCCTCCTCATGCCCTTTGCACACACTGTATATAGACTAACTTTTTTTCTACTGTGTCATTGACTTGTTTATTGTGTTATTGGCTTGTTTATTGTTTATTCCATGTGTAACTCTGTGTTGTTGTCTGTGTCACACTGCTTTGCTTAATCTTGGCCAGGTCGCAGTTGTAAATGAGAACTTGTTCTCAACTAGCCTACCTGGTTAAATAAAGGTGAAATTWAAAAAATWAKAAACACTGGGGCCCCTCAGGGGTGTGTACTTATTCCCATCCTGTATTCCCTGTTCACACACGACTGCGTGGGCAAACACGACTCCAACACCATCATTAAGTTTGCTGATGATACAACATTGGTAGGCCTTATCACCGACAACATTGAGACAGCCTATAGGGAGGAGGTCAGAGACCTGGCAGTGTGGTGCCAGGACAACAACCTCTCCCTCAATGTGAGCAAGACAAAGGAGCTGATCGTGGACTACAGGAAAAGGAGGACCGAACAGCAAATTGACTTGAATACATTTTAAGTAAGAATAATGCAAAAATGACTTGATACATTAGCATAAATGGCAGCAAATTGACTTTTTTAATTTCTCGTCCCCTT
>NC_036858.1:67988908-67994786 GCF_002910315.2 Salvelinus sp. IW2-2015 | reverse complement strand
CTGCCATTATCTACTAAATGTATCAAGTCATTTTGCTGCCATTATCTACTGAATGTATCAAGTAATTTTACTGCCAATATCTACCAAATGTATCAAGTCATTTTTGCTGCCATTATCTACTAAATGTATCTGGTCAAACTTATCTGCCATTATTGACTAAGTGTATCAAGTCAAATATATCTACCATTATCTGCTAAACATATCAAGTCATTTTTTCTGCCATTATCTACTAAATGTACCAAGTAATTTTGCTACCATTATCTACTAAATGTATCAAGTCATTTTTGTTGCCATTATCTACTAAATGTATTAAGTCATTTTGCTGCAATCAGCAGATTTTGCCTGTCCTCTCTGAGCATTGTCTTTATTTCTTGAGTGCATAATTTGGTTGTTAGTGACCCAGCATTCTGCCACAAAATACAACATTCTAACTTAATAAAGTGTACATCTGTTTCTTTAGTTTTTCTGTAATGCATTAACTATTTACAATTCTTTAGATTTGTTCCATGAAAAGAAATTCTGATTTAAATATATCTCTTTCCCACAAGCTGTTGTCTCCGTCTATGTTTTGAACCCCTCCCCTTCCCTTTGGAGCTGTCTGTGGGAAAAGCCATCCAGATAGCAGGGTAGAGAAACCATTGAAATGGGTAATTCAATTTCAGTGTATTGCAATGAGGAGAGAGAGAGGGAGACAGGGAGGAAGAGGGAGACAGAGAGAGGGAGGGTGACTGGGAAGAGGGTGAGAGAAAGACAGAGAGAATATCTTGTCTGGCTACTGCATTTTGAATGAATAAAATAACTGGTGGATCACTTAAATCATGGAGTTGAACCAATGCGCCACCTATTGGGGATGTTGTGTAACACATTTATTTTTTCACGTTTGTATGATACATTTGCCACTGCTTGGTATAGAGAGGTTTTTACATAATTGTTATTGGATGAAGTGAGTGACACTACCACAATGTAAAGCACTTTGACACATTGTAGAAATAACCTCCCTACATGAATGCAGTCATTTAGTGTTATCACTGTATGACAGTAGGCCCCTCAGTGAACATCCAAACCAGTTAACAACAAGCAGTAAGATTCAGTTGGAGCACCCCTGATACATCTCAATATGGATATGCAAAACTGGTATATTATGACCCTTTTGACTGCAGTAGTCTGAAGAATGATGGAATCTAAAAAACTCACAAAGATGTTTGATTTTAGCGAACAGGAATGAATAAGTCAGCAGGAAAGAGAATGGCTGTTGCATTCGGGTTCTATTACTGCAGTAGCTGAGAGAAGGTAGCTGGACCATGTTGCAGCAGGGCTCTACTACTGCAGTAGCTGAGAGAAGGTAGCTGGACCGTAGGCTTTGGACCTTGTTGCATGTCGGGCTCTACCTACTGCAGTAGCTGAGAGAAGGTAGCTGGACCATGTTGCAGCAGGGCTCTACTACTGCAGTAGCTGAGAGAAGGTAGCTGGACCATGTTGCATCCGGGCTCTAACTACTGCAGTAGCTGAGAGAAGGTAGCTGGACCATGTTGCACCAGGGCTCTACTACTGCAGTAGCTGAAGAGAAGGTAGCTGGACCATGTTGAGCAGGGCTCTACTACTGCAGTAGCTGAGAGAAGGTAGCTGGACCATGTTGCACCAGGGCTCTACTACTGCAGTAGCTGAGAGAAGGTAGCTGGACCATGTTGCAGCAGGGCTCTACTACTGCAGTAGCTGAGAGAAGGTAGCTGGACCTTGTTGGCATCGGGCTCTACTACTGCAGTAGCTGAGAGAAGGTAGCTGGACCATGTTGCAGCAGGGCTCTACTACTGCAGTAGCTGAGAGAAGGTAGCTGACCATGTTGCATCGGCTCTACTACTGCAGTAGCTGAGAGAAGGTAGCTGGACCATGTTGCAGCAGGGCTCTACTACTGCAGTAGCTGAGAGAAGGTAGCTGGACCATGTTGCAGCGGGCTCTACTACTGCAGTAGCTGAGAGAAGGTAGCTGGAATGTTGCACGCAGGGCTCTACTACTGCAGTAGCTGAGAGAGAGGTAGCTGGACCATTGTTAGCAGGGCTCTACAACTGCAGTAGCTGAGAGAAGGTAGCTGGACATGTTGCACGGGCTCTACTACTGCAGTAGCTGAGAGAAGTAGCTGACCATGTTGCAGCAGGGCTCTACTACTGCAGTAGCTGAGAGAAGGTAGCTGGACCTTGTTGCATCAGGCTCTACACTGCAGTAGCTGAGAGAAGGTAGCTGGACCATGTTGCAGCAGGGCTCTACTACTGCAGTAGCTGAGAGAAGGTAGCTGGACCATGTTGCAGCAGGGCTCTACTACTGCAGTAGCTGAGAGAAGGTAGCTGGACCATGTTGCAGCAGGGCTCTACTACTGCAGTAGCTGAGAGAAGGTAGCTGGACCATGTTGCAGCAGGGCTCTACTACTGCAGTAGCTGAGAGAAGGTAGCTGGACCATGTTGCCAGGGTCTCTACTACTGCAGTAGCTGAGAGAAGGAGCTGGACCTGTTTGCAGCAGGGCTCTACTACTGCAGTAGCTGAGAGAAGGTAGCTGGACCTGTTGCACAGGGCTCTACTACTGCAGTAGCTGAGAGAAGGTAGCTGGACCATGTTGCAGCAGGGCTCTACTACTGCAGTAGCTGAGAGAAGGTAGCTTGGACCATGTTGCACAGGGCTCTACTACTGCAGTAGCTGAGAGAAGGTAGCTGGACCATGTTGCACCAGGGCTCTTACTACTGCAGTGCTGAGAGAAGGTAGCTGGACCGTTGCAGCAGGGCTCTACTACTGCAGTAGCTGAGAGAAGGTAGCTGGACCATGTTGCAGCAGGGCTCTACTACTGCAGTAGCTGAGAGAAGGTAGCTGGACCATGTTTGCAGCAGGGCTCTACTACTATCTGGTATGGCAAGTTTATAATGCAGTACCGAGAGAAAGGTAGGCTGGACCATTTGGCAGCGAGGGGCTCATACTACTGCAGTAGCTGAAGAAGGTAGTGGAGATCCATGTTGCAGCAGTTCTACTACTGCAGTAGCTGAGAGAAGGTAGCTGGACCATTGTTGCACGCAGGGCTCTACATACTCTAGCAGTAGGCTGATGAGAGAAGGTAGATGGACCATGTTGCAGCAGGGCTCTACTACTGCAGTATGATATGAGACGTAATGCGTAGCTTGAAAGGTAAGCCATGCATGTCTTGCGAGAGCAGGCTCTCTACTGCTGCCAGCTCTAGTAGCTGAGAGAAGGTACCTGGACCATGTGCAGCAGGGCTTCTACTACTGCAGTAGCTGAGAGAAGGTAGCTGGACCATGTTGCAGCAGGGCTCTACTACTGCAGTAGCTGAGAGAAGGTAGCTGGACCATGTTGCAGCAGGGCTCTACTACTGCAGTAGCTGAGAGAAGGTAGCTGGACCATGTTTGCATGCAGACTGCTGCGTATACTACTATGCTTAGGTTAGCTGCAGTAAGGTAGCTGATCGCTATGTTGGCAGGCAGGGTTCTACCTAGCTTGCATGTAAGCTGAGGAGAAGGTATGCTGGAACCTGCTCGTTGTCAAGCACGTGGTGGCATCTTAAACAATAACTGGCAGTGGAGCTGAAGAGTGAAGGGTAGCCTGGACTCAGATTGAGTTTTGCAGCCAGTGCTGCTAGTGAGTGGTAATTCAGGAGCCAGCAAGTTAGCTGAGGCAGATAAGGTATCCGTGGCAACCTTGTTGCAAGCAGGGCTTCTTTACTTATCTGTGCTAGTAGCTCGTGAGGAGAGAATTAGGACGATAAGATGGTTAAACACTTATCCTTGGCACGAGTCAGGGTGCAGGGTTCTTACTACTCAGCATTCGCTAAAATTCTGTTAGAGAAGATAGCTGACTGTTGTTGCAATGCAGCGGACGCTCGTTACTACTGCACCCGTACTGAGGAGAAGGTAAGCTGGAACAGAATGTTGCATTTGGGCTTCTACTTACTTGCGGGCACGCGCTAGAGGAGAAGGTAGATGAACCATCTTAGATGGAACTAATGCATCTTTATGCCCAAGGTGCTCTACTAGATCGGTTCGAGTAGCTGTAGAGAAGCAGCCATAACTGCATAGCATTGGTACCAGGTGTGTTGATGGCTGAGGATTCGTATTCCGGTTGCTTCTACTACTTGACAGTATGCTGTTAGAGAAGGGTAGCGCTCGGACCCATGTTGCAGCCAAGCGGAGTCTACTACCATCGATAGCGGTAGTGGCGCCTAGACGCTGAGAGTATGGTAGGATCATGGACCTTGTTGTGCAATTCGGGCTCGAGCTAACTCTGAGCAGTATGCTGAGAGAAGGTACTGGAACCGTTAGTTTGGCAGCAGGGCTCTACACGGCAGTAGCTGAGAGAAAAGGTAGATGGAACCATGCTGTGTTGCAGTCTAGGGGATTTCTACCAACTGTTTTTATAGCAGTACTGAAGATTAGGTGAGCTGGAAATCCATGTTGCTGCTAAGGCAGGCGGCACTTGCTATCTCTCTACACTGAGCATAGTTGCTTGAGTCAAAGTTAGGCTTGTGCACTGCTCTAATGGTCTATAATCGTCAAGGCGCCATGGCTATTACTACTTGGCAGTCGTAGCCTGAGAGAAGGTAGCTGGACAATGTTGCAGCACACATGGGCTCTAGCGGACATTGCGTAGCTGGAGAGAAGGTACTGGTATTCATGTTGCAGCAGGGGCTCTATACTACTTTGCCTGATTGCCAGTATGACGTTAATCGAGGCAAGGTAGCTGGAATCATCCGAGTTGCAGCCTGCTTGCTCGTAATTAACCTAGACATTATAACAGTTCCGCACAAGTAGGCTTGCGAGAGAAGGTCACGAAGTAAGTCAAACTGTTGTCGTCATGCTTGCATGCAGGCGCGATCTTATCACTCTGTGCAACGATTTCCAAGGTTACGGCTAGAGGAGAATTGTGAGACTTGGTGACCATTGTTGCAGGCATGCTGGCTGCAGATGGCGTCTACTAACTTACTTAAAATGTCATACGTATGCTGAGAGAAAATGGCTAGCTTGGCCCTTAAGTATGTTGCAATGGTCGACCCCAGTGGTCGCTGCACCACAGTGAAAATATGTCTTGCAACAGGGATGAGCATTCTTAGTAAACTTTAAATGACTATGATGGCAGGTAGCCTGGAGGAAGGTGCGATAGATTGAGATAAGACTCCAATTGTTGATTTGCAGCAGGGCGTCTTAGCTGAGCAATATATTTATCGATTGTTAGGGGGAGGGTAAGCTGAGAGAAGTAGATTGGGAGAGTCTGTGATGTTGCAAGCAGGGCTTTACGCGTAGTTGTTTTGTTAAGGCTCTAACAAGCTCATAAGCATGTAGCCTGTAGAGAAAGTAGGTCTCAGGGACCATGTTGCAAAATTTCCTGTAAAAGTTGGAGACATATACGGACATTCTTTGTTCAATAAATACTCTAGTTTTAAAATACCTTAGAATCATCACTTACTACTACACAGTAGCTCGGTAGAGATTGAGCAAGGTAAGCTTTCGGATCACGTTAGCTGCGAACAAAACAGAACGCTGATATGTTGTACAAGATCAGTAGTCCTGACGCCCGGGCCGTTCTACCTCAGCCCCCCTTTCCTCCCCCAGAGGGACAGCAAGTAAACCTGTGGCTGGGTGAAAGGAGGAGATTGGTGTCACCGGGGGGACACTCATGGGCCGTAGCAAGCTCTAGTCTAAAACTATGGGCAAACATAATGTAAAGTGGAAGCAGATTGGATTTCTAGAAGGCTTGGGGCTTTAATCTGCTTCTGGTTTCGCAGCCGTTTTGTATAATGGAAGAAGTCCCACTGCAAAAACTGGCTGCAATTATTCTATACCGCTGTGGCTTGCAGACAGCTGGGTGAAGTTCTATCTGGGCTCAATGT
>NC_036858.1:67931285-67988883 GCF_002910315.2 Salvelinus sp. IW2-2015 | reverse complement strand
GATATGCTTTAAAGACTGACACTTTCTGTATCTTGAAAACTTGATTGCTGATGTTGAAATGATTTTTGGACTTTATCAACAGTGGACTACTGAAACAAATACCTAAATATAGTTTTTGAGTGGAATTTTCCTTTAAGGACTGAGTCCCTGGGAATGTTAAATTCACATGAAAAAGTGGGGACAATCTGATTCATTTCTCTTTTCATGACATTTGGAGTAGGGGGGAGTGGGGTAAGTTTATGCATTCAGCATCACTCCATCAAGGGAAATATAGTATTCGTTCTAACAAAGATATCTACTGAACAAAAATATAAACAATTTCAAAGATTTTACTCAGTTACAGTTCATATAAGGAAATCAGTCAATAGAAATAAATGCATTAAACACCTCAATTTGCTCAACTTGCCATTGGCTCAACCATTGGCTCAAACCCATGCTATTGATGCTCAACTTACCCCAACACAAACATTTTGACTATATTAGCCTCCACAGCTACAAGGGTGCACGTTCATGCGAGGTTAGGACCTCATATTGAAGCCTATAGAGACCTCAAATGATGTTTAGAAACAATCTTAAAATGATCTCCATAAAACCTCAAACACAACACATCATTTGACTTGATGAACCTAACTTGCTTACCACTTTTTCCATGTGGTTTCTTCCTTAATATCAGACTCCATGAAATGATGACCTCTTCCTAAATATTTGGTCAAATGATTAATTTAGTGTATGGTTTTCTAGAAACAAGGGTGCTCAACTTGCCCCTTTTGCTCAACTTATCCCACTTGCCCCGAGAGAATGAAAAACAGCTTCTATCTCAAGGCCATCAGACTAGTGGTGTAAAGTACTTAAGTAACAATACTTTAAAGTACTACTTAAGTAGTTTTTGGGTATCTGTACTTTACTATTTATATTTTTGCCAACTTTTACTTTTACTTCACTACATTCCAAAAGAAAAAATGTACATTTTCCCTGACAACCAAAAGTACTCGTTACATTTTGAGAGGAAAATGGTCCACTTCACACAATTATCAAGAGAACATCCCTGTCATCCCTAATCTCTCTAATCTGGTGGACTCATTAAAACACAAATGCTTTGTTTGTAAATTATGTCTGAGTGTTGGAGCATGACCCTGGCTATCTGTCAATAAAAATATAAGGAATTTGAAACGGTTTATACTTTTACTTTTACTTTTGATACTTAAGTACATTTTAGCAATTCATTTACTTTGATACTTAAGTATATTTAAAACCAAATACTTTAGACTTTTACTCAAGTAGTATTTACTGGGTGACTTTTACTTATACTTAATCATTTTCTATTAAGGTATCTTTACTTTTACTCAAGCATGACAATATGATATTGGTCAAAGATGAACGGAGCAAACTTTGGCTTGAATGCCAAGTGTCACATCTGGAGGAAACCTGGCACCGTCCCGACGGTGAAGCATGGTGGTGGCAGAATCATGCTGTGGGGATGTTTTTCAGGGGCAGGGAGTGGGAGACTAGTCAGCATCGAGGCAAAGATGAATGGAGAAAAGTACAGAGAGATCCTAATGAAAACCTGCTCCAGAGCACTCAGTAGCTCAGACTGGGGCGAAAGTTCACCTTCCAACAGGACAACGACCCTAAGCACACTGCCAAGACAATGCAGGAGTGGCTTCGGGACAAGTCTCTGAATGCCTTTAGTGGCCCAGCCAGAGCCCAGACTTGAACCCGATTGAACATCTCTGGAGAGACCTGAAAATAGCTGTGCAGCAACGCTCCTCATCAAACCTGACAGAGCTTGAGAGGATCTGCAGAGAAGAATGGAGAAACTGTCCAAATACAGGTTGCCAAGCTTGTAGTATCATACCCAAGAAGACTCAAGGCTGTAATCGCTGCCAAAGGTGCTTAATAAAGTACTGAGTAAAGGGTCTGAATACTGATTTAAATGTCATGTTTCAGTTTTTTATTTTTAATACATTTGCAAACATTTCTAAAAACCTGTTTTTGCTTTGTTGTTTGGGGTATTGTGTGTAGATTGATGAGGAAAAAACGATTTAATCAATTTTAGAGTAAGGCTGTAAGGTAACAAAAGGTGGAAAAAGTCAAGGGGTCTGAATACTTTCCAAATGCACTGTATGTATATACTATATTCTACTGTATTTTGGTTAATGCCACTCCGACATTGCTCGTCCTAATATTATATGTTTCTTAATTGCATTCTTTTACTTTTAGATTTGTGTGTATTGTTGTGAATTGTTAGGTATTACTGCACTGTTGGAGCTAGGAACACACGCATTTCACTACACTGCAATATCATCTGCTAAATATGTTTACGTGACCAATAACATTTGATTTGATTTGAAATATTTACTCAGCTTTTTTAACAAACCTCACATATCTGTTACTTCCCGACACCATTCTAGGCACCACTCCTCAACATGATGTTTAGAAGTATAGACTTTGGTTACAATGGTTCAGGTTGACCTGTAGGCTCACATACACTCCACGCCGAGGCAGACTGGCTGATTGGAGACAGTTATTTGTGTATTCCTCCACAGCTTCAGGAAGCCCATGTTGTTGTGGGATGATGGTAAAGGACATTGTGGTCCATACTACAGGTCCACAGCAGGACCTCTTTTGATCTGCATACCGTCTCAGTCCTCCACACACACAAAACACACTTACATGCACTTGCACACACACACACCATTGCTCCCCCCACTTCTCACACTGTATCTGTACAAGGCCACTTTATATTGATCATCCCTTTTTGACACTCATTAAAGAGGCACAGGAGATGGCAGTGGAGGCAGAGGGGGAGAGGATGGGGGGGCTAACACCTGGTGCGTGAGGCTGGAGCTCAGCCCTGTCTGCTCTAACGGCACCTCTCACCAACCTGCTGCTGTTATCAGGGCTCTTCTACACTCAGTGACAAAAGAGAGTAACCTTTGACAAGGTCCAGCTACCTTCTCTCAGCTACTGCAGTAGTAGAGCCCTGCTACAACATGGTCCAGCTACCTTCTCTCAGCTACTGCAGTAGTAGAAGCCCTGCTGCAACATGGTCCAGCTACCTTCTCTCATACTGCAGTAGTAGAGCCCTGCTGCAACATGTCCATCTACCTTCTCTCAGCTACTGCAGTAGTAGAGCCCTGCTGCAACATGGTCCATCTACCTTCTCTCAGCTACTGCAGTAGTAGAGCCCGAATGCAACATGGTCCAGCTACCTTCTCTCAGCTACTGCAGTAGTAGAGCCTGCTGCAACATGGTCCAGCTACCTTCTCTCAGCTACTGCAGTAGTAGAGCCCTGCTGCAACATAGGTCCATCTACCTTCTCTCAGCTACTGCAGTAGTAGAGCCCTGCTGCAACATGGTCCAGCTACCTTCTCTCAGCTACTGCAGTAGTAGAGCCCTGCGCAACATGGTCCAGCTACCTTCTCTCAGCTACTGCAGTAGTAGAGCCCTGCTGCAACATGGTCCAGCTACCTTCTCTCAGCTACTGCAGTAGTAGAGCCCTGCTGCAACATGGTCCAGCTACTTCACTCAGCTACTGCAGTAGTAGAGCCCTGCCTGCAACATGGTCCAGCTACCTTCTCTCAGCTACTGCAGTAGTAGAACCCTGCTGCAACATGGTCCATCTACCTTCTCTCAGCTACTGCAGTAGTGAGCCCTGCTGCAACATGGTCCAGCTACCTTCTCTCAGCTACTGCAGTAGTAGAGCCCGAATGCAACAAGGTCCAGCTACCTTCTCTCAGCTACTGCAGTAGTAGAGCCCTGCTGCAACATGGTCCAGCTACCTTCTCTACAGCTACTGCAGTAGTAGAGCCCGGATGCAACATGGTCCAGCTACCTTCTCTCAGCTACTGCAGTAGTAGAGCCCGGATGCAACATGGTCCATCGTACCTTCTCTCAGCTCCGCAGTAGTAGAGCCAAATGCAACATGTTCCAGCTACCTTCTCTCAGCTACTGCAGTAGTAGAGCCCTGCTGCAACAAGGTCCAGCTACCTTCTCTCAGCTACTGCAGTAGTAGAACCCTGCTGCAACATGGTCCATCTACCTTCTCTCAGCTACTGCAGTAGTAAAGCCCTGCTGCAACAAGGTCCAGTACCTTCTCTCAGCTACTGCATTAGTAGAGCCCTGCTGCAACAAGGTCCAGCTACCTTCTCTCAGCTACTGCAGTAGTAGAGCCTGCTGCAACAAGGTCCAGCTACCTTCTCTCAGCTACTGCATGTAGAAACCCTGCTGCAACATGGTCCAGCTACCTTCTCTCAGCTACTGCAGTAGTAGAGCCCTGCTGCAACATGGTCCATCTACCTTCTCTCAGCTACTGCAGTAGTAGAGCCCTGCTGCAACATGGTCCAGCTACCTTCTCTCAGCTACTGCAGTAGTAGAGCCCTGCTGCAACATGGTCCAGCTACCTTCTCTCAGCTACTGCAGTAGTAAAGCCCTGCTGCAACATGGTCCAGCTACCTTCTCTCAGCTACTGCAGTAGTAGAACCCTGCTGCAAACATGGCCCAGCTACCTTCTCTCAGCTACTGCAATAGTAGAGCCCTGCTGCAACATGGTCCATCTACCTTCTCTCAGCTACTGCAGTAGTAGAGCCCTGCTGCAACAAGGTCCAGCTACCTTCTCTCAGCTACTGCAGTAGTAGAACCCTGCTGCAACATGGCCCAGCTACCTTCTCTCAGCTACTGCAGTAGTAGAGCCCTGCTGCAACATGGTCCAGCTACCTTCTCTCAGCTACTGCAGTAGTAGAGCCCTGCTGCAACATGGTCCAGCTACCTTCTCTCAGCTACTGCAGTAGTAGAGCCCTGCTGCAAAATGGTCCAGCTACCTTCTCTCAGCTACTGCAGTAGTAGAGCCCTGCTGCAACATGGTCCAGCTACCTTCTCTCAGCTACTGCAGTAGTAGAGCCCGGATGCAACATGGTCCAGCTACCTTCCTCTCAGCTACTGCAGTAGTAGAGCCCGGATGCAACATGGTCCAGCTACCTTCTCTCAGCTACTGCAGTAGTAGAGCCCTGCTGCAACATGGTCCAGCTACCTTCTCTCAGCTACTGCAGTAGTAGAGCCCGAATGCAACAAGGTCCAGCTACCTTCTCTCAGCTACTGCAGTAGTAGAGCCCTGCTGCAACATGGTCCAGCTACCTTCTCTCGCTACTGCAGTAGTAGAGCCCGGATGCAACATGGTCCAGCTACCTTCTCTCAGCTACTGCAGTAGTAGAGCCCTGCTGCAACATGGTCCAGCTACCTTCTCTTCAGCTACTGCAGTAGTAGAGCCCTGCTGCAACATGGTCCAGCTACCTTCTCTCAGCTACTGCAGTAGTAGAGCCCTGCTGCAACATGCTCAGCTACCTTCTCTCAGCTACTGCAGTAGTAGAGCCCTGCTGCAACATGGTCCAGCTACCTTCTCTCAGCTACTGCAGTAGTAGAGCCCGAAGCAACAAGGTCCAGCTACCTTCTCTCAGCTACTGCAGTAGTAGAAGCCCTGCTGCAACATGGTCCAGCTACCTTTCTCTCAGCTACTGCAGTAGTAGAGCCCCGGATTGCAACATGGTCCAGCTACCTTCTCTCAGCTACTGCAGTAGTAGGCCCTGCTACAAACATGGTCCAGCTACCTTCTCCAGCTACGCAGTAGTAGAGCCCGGATGCAACATGGTCCAGCTACCTTCTCTCAGCACTTGCAGTAGTAGAGCCCTGGATGCAACATGGTCCAGCTACCTTTCTCTCAGCTACTGCCAGTAGTAGAGCCCTGCTGCAACATGGTCCAGCTACCTTCTCTCAGCTACTGCAGTAGTAGAGCCCCGAATGCAACAGGTCCAGCTACCTTCTCTCAGCTACTCAGTAGTAGAGCCCTCTGCAACATGGTCCAGCTACCTTCTCTCAGCTACTGCAGTAGTAGAGCCGAATGCAACAAGGTCAGCTACCTTCTCTCAGCTACTGCAGTAGTAGAGCCCTGCTGCAACATGGTCCAGCTACTTTCTCTAGCTACTGCAGTAGTAGAGCCCGGATGCAACATGGTCCAGTACCTTCTCTCAGCTACTGCAGTAGTAGAGCCCTGCTACAACATGGTCCAGCTACCTTCTGCTCAGCTACTGCCAGTAGTAGAGCCCGGATGCAACATGGTCCAGCGACCTTCTCTCAGCTATGCAGTAGTAGAGCCGGATGCAAACATTGTCCAGCTACCTCTCTCAGCTACTGCAGTAGTAGAGCCCTGCTGCAACATGTCCAGCTACCTGTCTTCAGCTACTGCAGAGTAGAGCCCGCGAATGCACAAGGTCCAGCTACCTTCTCTCAGCTACTGCAGTAGTAGAGCCCTGCTGCAACATGGTCCAGCTACCTTCTCTCAGCCTACTGCAGTAGTAGAGGCCCTGCTGCAACATGGGTCCCAGCTACCTTCTCTCACTACTGCAGTCAGTAGAGCCCGGAATCAGGGTCCGCTCCTTTCTCAAGCTACTGCAGTAGCTGAGAGAAGGTAGCTGGACCATGTTGCAACATCCGGGCTCTCTACTGCAGCGTAGCTGAGAGAAGGGTAGCTGGACGCAGTTGCAGCAGGGCTCTAACTACTGCGTAGCTGATGAGAAGTACTGGACCTATGTTTGCACAGCGGGCTTACTACTGCAGTAGTGAGAGAAGGTAGCTGGACCATTTGTTGCAGTCAGGGTCTACTACTGAGTAAGCTGAGAGAAGGTAGCTGGACCATGTTTGCATCCTGGGCTCTACTACTGCAGTATCTGCGAGAAGGTAGCTGTTGACCATGTTGCCATTCCGGGCTCTATACTAGCAGTAGCATGAGAGAAGGTAGCTGGACCATGTTTTGCATGGGCTCTACTACATGCAGTAGCTGAAGAAGGTAAGCTGGACCATGTTGAGCAGGGTTCTACTACTGCAGGTAGCTTGAGAGAAAGGTAGCTGGCCATGTTGCATCAGCGGGCCTCTAACTACTGCAGTAAGCTGAGAGAAGAGTACTTGACATTGAGGGCACTCTCATAGTAAAATAGCGATTGGTTCGGGCTCTACTACTGCAGTAGCTGAGAGAAGGTAGCTGGACCAGTTGCAGCAGGCTCTACTTACTGCATAGCTGACGAGAAGGTAGCTGGACCTTGTTGCATTCGGGCTCTACTACTCAGTAGCTGAGAGAAGGTACTGGACCATGTTGCAGCAGGGCTCTACTACTGCAGTTAGCTTGAGAGAAGGTTAGCTGGACCATGTTGCATCCGGGCGTCTTACTACTGCAGTAGCTGAGAGAGTAGCTGGACCATGTTGCATCCCGGGCTCGTACTACTGCAGTAGCTGAGAGTAGGTAAGCTCGGACCATGTTGTAGCAGGGCTCTACTACTGCAGTTACTGAGAGAGTTAGCTGACCATGTTGCATCCGGGCCTCTACTACTGCAGTAGCTGAAGAAAAGTAGGCGGACCATGTTGCAGCAAGGGCTTTACTACGCAGTAGCTGAGACGAAGGTTAGCTGGACCTTGGTTGCTGTGTTGCATCGGGCTCTACTACGCAGTAGCTGAGAGAAGGAGCTGGACCATGTTGCAGCCAGGGCTCTACTACTGGCAGTAGCTGGAGAGAAGGTACTGGACCATGTTGCCAGCAGGGCTCTACTACTGCAGTAGCTGAGGAGAAGTGTAGCTGGACATGTTGCAGCAGGGCCTCTACTACTGCAGTACTGAAGAAGGTAGCTTGGACGCATGTTTGCAGCAGGGCTCTACTACTGCAGACTGCTGAGAGAAGGTAGCGGGACCATTTGCATCCGGGTCTCTACTACTGCAGAGCTGAGAGAAGGTAAGCTGGACCATGTTGCAGCAGGGCTCTACTACTGCAGTAGCTGAGAGAGGTAGCTGGACCTTGTTGCATTCGCTCTACTACTGCAGTAGCTGAGAGAAGGTAGCTGACCATGTTGCAGCAGGCTTACTAACTGCCAGTTAGCTGAGAGAAGGTAGCTGGACCATGTTTGCATCCGGACTCATACTACTGCAGTAGCTGAGAGAAAGGTAGCTGGGACCATGGTGCATCCGGGCTCTACTACGGCAGGTAGCATGAGAGAAGTTAGCTGGACCATGTTTGCAGCAGCGCTCCTACTACTTGCATAAGTCTGAGAGAAGTATGGACCATGTGTGCAGCAGGGCTCTACTATTGGCAGTAGCTGAGAGAAGTAGCTGGACCATGTTGCAGCGGGCTCTACTACTGCAGTAGCTGAGAGAAGGTAGCTGGACCATGTTGGCAGCAGGGCTCTACTTACTTGCAGAGCTGAGAGAAGGTAGCTGGGTCATGTTGTGCAGCAGGGTCTACTACTGCAGTAGCTGAGAGAAGGTAAGCTGGACCTTGTTGCAGGCAGGGCTCTCTAACTACTTGCAGTAAGCTGGAGAGGAAGGTAGATGGACCATGTTGCAGCAGGGCCTCTACTACTGCAGTAGGCTGAGAGAAGGTAGCTGGGCCATGTTTGCAGCAGGGTTTACATACTGCAGTAGCTGAAGAGAAGGTAGCTGGACCATGCTTGCAGCAGGCTTTACTTACTGCAGTACGCGAGAAGAAGGTAGCTGGAACCATGGTTGCAGAAGGGCTCTACACTGCAGTAGCTGAGAGAAGGTAGCTGGACCATGTGGCAGCAGGCCCCTCTACTACTGCAGTAGGCTTGAGAGAAGGTTAGATGGACCATGTTACGCAGCAAGGGCTCTACACTACTGCAGTACTGAGAGAAGGTAGTGGACATGTTGGCAGCAGGGTTCTCACTACTGCAGTAGCTGAGAGAAGGTAGCTGGAACCTTTGCAGCAGGCTCATCTACTGGCGTAGCTGAGAGAAGGTACTGACCTATGTTGCAGCAGGGCTCTACTAATGCAGTAAGCTGAGAGAAGGTAGCTGGACCTTTGCAGCAGGGCCTCTACTCTGCAGTGCTGAGAGGAAGGTAGATTGGACCAGTTTGCAGCAGGGTCTACTACTGCAGTAGCTGAGAGAAGGTAGCTGGACGCTTGTTTGCAGCAGGGCTCTACTACTTGCAGTAGCTGATAGAAGGGTAGCTGGAACATGTTGCATTTGGGCTCTACTACTGCGGTAGCTGAGAGAAGCGTAGTATGGACCATGTTGCATCCGGGCTTCTCTACTACTGCAGTAGCTGAGAGAAAGGTAGCTGGACCATGTTGCACCGGGCTCTACTACTGCATTAGCTGAGAGAGGTAGCTTGGACCATGTTTCAGCAGGGTGTATACTGCGTAGCTGAAGAAGGTAGCTGGACCTTGTTGCCATCGGGCTCTACCTACTGCAGTAGCCTGAGAGAATTGGTAGCTGGACCATGTGCAGCAGGGCTCTACTTACTGCAGTAAGCTGAGAGAAGGTAGATGGAGCCATGTTGCAAGCAGGTCTAGCTACTGCAGTAGCTAGAGAGAAGGTAGTGGACCATGGTTGCAGCAGGGCTCTACTACTGCAGTAGGCCTGAGTGGAAAGTAGCTGGACCAATGTTTGCAGACAGGGCTCCTACTACTGCAGTAGCTGAGGACGAAGGTGGGGACCATGTTGCAGCAGGGCTCTACTACTGCAGTAGCTTGAGCAGAAGGTAGCTGGACCATGTTTGCAGCAGGCTCTACTACTGCAGTAGCTGAGAGAAGGTAGCTGGGACGCATTGTTGCAGCAGGGCCTCTACTACTGCAGTAGCTTGAGAGCAAGGTAGATGGACCATGTTTGCAGCAGGGCTCTACTACTGCAAGTAGCTGAGAGAAGGTAGCTGGCGACCATGTTGCAGCAGGGCTCTACTACTGCAAGTAGCTGAGAGAAGTAGCTGGACCCTGTTTGCATTTCGGGCTCTACTACTGCAGAGTCTGTGAGAAAAGAGTAGATGACCATGTTGCAGGCAGGGCTCTACTACTGCAGTAAGCTAGAGAAGGTAGATGGGACCATGTATGCCAGCAGGGCCTATACGTACTGCAGTTACGCTGAGAGAGAAGGTAGCTGGACCATGTTGCAGCAGGGCTCTACTACTGCAGTAGCTGAAGAGAAGTAGCGTGGACCATGTTGTAGCAGGGCTCTACTACTGCAGTAGCTGAGAGAAGGTAGCTGGACCTTGTCAAAGGTTACTCTCTTTTGTCACTGAGTGTAGAAGAGCCCTGATAACAGCCAGCAGGTTGGTGAGAGGTGCCGTTAGAGCAGACAGGGCTGAGCTCCAGCCTCACGCCACCAGGGTGTTAGCCCCCCCCCATCCTCTCCCCCTCTGCCTCCACTGCCATCTCCTGTGCCTCTTTAATGAGTGTCAAAAACAGGGATGATCAATATAAAGTGGCCTTGTACAGATACAGTGTGAGAAGTGGGGGGAGCAATGGTGTGTGTGTGTGCAAGTGCATGTAAGTGTGTGTTTGTGTGTGTGGAGGACTGAGACGGTATGCAGATCAAAAGAGGTCCTGCTGTGGACCTGTAGTATGGACCACAATGTCCTTTACCATCATCCCACAACAACCATGGGCTTCCTGAAGCTGTGGAGGAATACCACAAATAACTGTCTCCAATCAGCCAGTCTGCCTCGGCGTGGAGTGTATGTGAGCCTACAGGTCAACCTGAACCATTGTAACCAAAGTCTATACTTCTAAACAATCATGTTGAGGGAGTGGTGCCTAGAATGGTGTCGGGGAAGTAACAGATATGTGAGGTTTGTTAAAAAAGCTGAGTAAAATATTTCAAATCAAATCAAATGTTATTGGTCACGTAKACATATTTAGCAGATGATATTGCAGGTGTAGTGAAATGCGTGTGTTCCTAGCTCCAACAGTGCAGTAATACCTAACAATTCACAACAATACACACAYATCTAAAAGTAAAAGAATGCAATTAAGAAACATATAAATATTAGGACGAGCAATGTCGGAGTGGCATTAACCAAAATACAGTAGAATATAGTATATACATACAGTGCATTTGGAAAGTATTCAGACCCCTTGACTTTTTCCACCTTTTGTTACCTTACAGCCTTACTCTAAAATTGATTAAATCGTTTTTTCCTCATCAATCTACACACAATACCCCARAACAACAAAGCAAAAACAGGTTTTTAGAAATGTTTGCAAATGTATTAAAAATAAAAAACTGAAACATGACATTTAAATCAGTATTCAGACCCTTTACTCAGTACTTTATTGAAGCACCTTTGGCAGCGATTACAGCCTRGAGTCTTCTTGGGTATGATACTACAAGCTTGGCACACCTGTATTTGGACAGTTTCTCCCATTCTTCTCTGCAGATCCTCTCAAGCTTGTTTCAGGTTGTGATGAGGAGCGTTGCTGCACAGCTATTTTCAGGTCTCTCCAGAGATGTTCAATCGGGTTCAAGTCTGGGCTCTGGCTGGGCCACTAAAGGACATTCAGAGACTTGTCCCGAAGCCACTCCTGCATTGTCTTGGCTGTGTGGCGTTAGGGTCGTTGTCCTGTTGGAAGGTGAACTTTCGCCCCAGTCTGAGCTACTGAGTGCTCTGGAGCAGGTTTTCATTAAGGATCTCTCTGTACTTTTCTCCATTCATCTTTGCCTCGATGCTGACTAGTCTCCCASTCCCTGCCCCTGAAAAACATCCCCACAGCATGATTCTGCCACCACCATGCTTCACCGTCGGGACGGTGCCAGGTTTCCTCCAGATGTGACACTTGGCATTCAAGCCAAAGTTTGCTCCGTTCATCTTTGACCAATTCCACTCAATTGTCATGCTTGAGTAAAAGTAAAGATACCTTAATAGAAAATGATTCAAGTATAAGTAAAAGTCACCCAGTAAAATACTACTTGAGTAAAAGTCTAAAAGTATTTGGTTTTAAATATACTTAAGTATCAAAGTAAATGGAATTGCTAAAATGTACTTAAGTATCAAAAGTAAAAGTAAAAGTATAAACCGTTTCAAATTCCTTATATTTTTATTGACAGATAGCCAGGGTCATGCTCCAACACTCAGACATAATTTACAAACAAAGCATTTGTGTTTAATGAGTCCACCAGATTAGAGAGATTAGGGATGACCAGGGATGTTCTCTTGATAATTGTGTGAAGTGGACCATTTTCCTCTCAAAATGTAACGAGTACTTTTGGTTGTCAGGGAAAATGTACATTATTTTCTTTTGGAATGTAGTGAAGTAAAAGTAAAAGTTGGCAAAAATATAAATAGTAAAGTACAGATACCCCAAAAACTACTTAAGTAGTACTTTAAAGTATTMTTACTTAAGTACTTTACACCACTAGTCTGATGGCCTTGAGATAGAAGCTGTTTTTCATTCTCTCGGGGCAAGTGGGATAAGTTGAGCAAAAGGGGCAAGTTGAGCCACCCTTGTTTCTAGYAAACCATACACTAAATTAATCATTTGACCAAATATTTAGGAAGAGGTCATCATTTCATGGAGTCTGATATTAAGGAAGAAACCACATGGAAAAAGTGGTAAGCAAGTTAGGTTCATCAAGTCAAATMAATGTGTTGTGTTTGAGGTTTTATGGAGATCATTTTAAGATTGTTTCTAAACATCATTTGAGGTCTCTATAGGCTTCAATATGAGGTCCTAAACCTCGCATGAACGTGCACCCTTGTAGCTGTGGAGGCTAATATAGTCAAAATGTTTGTGTTGGGGTAAGTTGAGCATCAATAGCCATGGGTTTGAGCCAATGGTTGAGCCAATGGCAAGTTGAGCAAATTGAGGTGTTTAATGCATTTATTTCTATTGACTGATTTCCTTATATGAACTGTAACTGAGTAAAATCTTTGAAATTGTTTATATTTTTGTTCAGTAGATATCTTTGTTAGAACGAATACTATATTTCCCTTGATGGAGTGATGCTGAATGCATAAACTTACCCCACTCCCCCCTACTCCAAATGTCATGAAAAGAGAAAATGAATCAGATTGTCCCCACTTTTTCATGTGAATTTAACATTCCCAGGGACTCAGTCCTTAAAGGAAAATTCCACTCAAAAACTATATTTAGGTATTTGTTTCAGTAGTCCACTGTTGATAAAGTCCAAAAATCATTTCAACATCAGCAATCAAGTTTTCAAGATACAGAAAGTGTCAGTCTTTAAAGCATATCTTGAAAACTTGATTGATGACATTCAAAACATTTTAAACAGTTCTTAACTTGATATGACAGTTCTAATCTAGATATGTGTTGGTGTAGACTAGAGAGGTATTTAGGGAACACTGGAGAGCCTCTACATATGACAAGTAAGGTAAAGGATATCCTGGAGAGAGGGTTTGGCCCGTGTCCTGCGCCTGTCACAAATAACAATAAAAAGTATGAATAACTCATAAGAAGGAGACCCCTGATGTGCTAGTTGTTAGATTAAAGGCTAAACAACATTAGTAGCTCAGGCATGTGTGTGTGTGTGTGTGTGTGTGTGTGTGTGTGTGTGTGTGTGTGTGTGTGTGTGTGTGTGTGTGTGTGTGTGTGTGTGTGTGTGTGGTGTGTGTGTGTGTGTGTGGTGTGTGTAGAGAGAGAGAGAGAGAGAGAGAGAGAGAGAGAGAGAGAGAGAGAGAGAGAGAGAGAGAGAGAGAGAGAGAGAGAGAGAGAGAGAGAGAGAGAGAGAGAGAGAGAGAGAGAGAGAGAGAGAGAGAGAGAGAAGACAAAGAGAAGAGGGGGAAAAGAGAGCAAATAGTCCCTTGTCCATTCAAAGACAAAAACTTGGGCGGGCGTTTCAAGTACTGATTGAATAAATGAGCCTAGTGACAGTGTGAAAAGAGACTATGAATGGAGCAGGGAAAGGTGGATGGCAGTTATTATATTTCCCTCTGGAGACTGGTGTTCCCAGGGGATGTAATTGATTTAGATGGATCAACAGTGGGGTTCCCACAGCCTGCGTCTGTTTGTTCTCCAACAGCAGACCCCATTGAGCAGACTGACCCTCTCCACGAACAAGAGGGGAGAGAAAAACAAAAACAACTACAAAACCCGGGTGGAAGAGAGCAAAAGGACTGTTCACACTGGCCCATAAATCGGTCCCTTTCCTCTCCAACATTTGATTGTTTTCCTGCCCCTCCCAATACGCCCTTATTTTTAGGACTTTGATAGACTTTATTCTCAGGCTTCTATTTGATGCTGTTTTTATTGAGTTTTTACGTGAAATCGCAGTAATGGCCTGTTACATTCTGAATTTGTCGCTGAAGCTTTGATTAAGAAAGAAATAAGAGAATCTCAGACCACTTCATTTCAATGCAACATCAAGCCGGGCCAACTCCCCTTTGATATAACAGCACCACTATAGATGTTCTAAGTTAACTGAAATATGCTAAAGATGTACTGTAAAAGCTATCTACCTATGGTTCAGCTACAGTAGTAGCTTATGTTAACATTCAGCTAACTAGTAGCTAATGATCTATGACGATGCAGAAATAATTTTGTTAAGTTCGCTTCTTAGCTCTTTATAAATGGCACGGTATGGTAACATTACTGTACTTTTATATATGAGGGGTAGTATGTATGAACTTTCCAATTTGTAAGTCGCTCTGGATAAGAGCGTCAGCTAAATGACTTAAATGTAAATGTAAATGTAGTAATRGTTCCTTTTTAATCAGCTAACGTTATTTGATTGTTAGCCAGCTAGCAGTGCTATATGTGCTATTGTCTTGTAATTTAGCTAATGAGTTTTACAGATGAGAAAATAAACCCTTTATTTGTCTGCACATGCTTGTGAATGGTTGCAATATGGTTAAGATAGGAAGTTGCTCACATAGTTGATTAATAGTTAGTTAAAGCATGCTTACTGGCTACTGTCACAGTAACTGTGATGTTTACGGTAAATATTGCTGCTTAGCAACGTGGCGTTACCAATCCACATCCAAATGTAAGGCAATAATGTCATGTAAATTGTAGAAATCTCTTCGCGACACCTCTCCTCCAACTCTCTTCCAACTCTCATCAGTCTGAATAGGCCCTTGACTATCAGCAGAGGAACAGAAGGGGGAAAACATCTGACCTGCTACTTTTCACAGCAATCTTCTCCAAAACAACTCTGCCGGTTAAACAAGAGGTGAAAAAAGCAAACTTATTAAATAAAGTTTCTCCATACTCTGCCAAGAAAGAGTCCACATTAGCTTAGTACACTCTTAGAAAAAAAGGGGTTATCTAGAACCTTTTTTTATTTATTTTTTATTTCACCTTTATCTAACCAGGTAGGCCAGTTGAGAACAAGTTCACATTTACAACTGCGACCAGGCCAAGATAAAGCAAAGCAGTGTGACACAAACAACAACACAGAGTTACACATGGGATAAACAAACGTACAGTCAATAACACAATAGAAAAATKTGTATACAGTGTGTGCAAATGAAGTAAGGAGGTAAGGCAATAAATAGGCCATAGTGGCGAAGTAATTACAATTTAACAATTAACACAATTAACACTGATAGCTGATAACTGATAACACTGATAGATGTGCAGATGAGGATGTGCAAGTAGAAATACTGGTGTGCAAAAGAGCAGAAAAAAGGGTTCTTCGGCTGTTCTCGTAGGATAACCTTTTGAAGAACCCTTATTGGTTCCAGGAAGAACCCTTTTGAGTTCCATGTAGAATTTTACCTTTATTTAACTAGGCAAGTCAGTTAAGAACAAACTATTATTTTCAATGACAGCCTAGGAACAGTGGGTTCCTAGCTGCCTTGTTCAGGGGTAGAATGACAGATTTGTACCTTGTCAGCTCAGGGAATTGAACTTGCAACCTTTTGGTTACTAGCCCAACGCTCTAACCACTAGGCTACCCTGCCGCCCCAAAGCMTTAGAAAGAGGGTTCTACATGGAACCGAAAAGGAGTATCCTGAGGACAGCCGAAGAACACTTTTGGAACCCTTTTTTCTAGGACTGTATTAACCCATACACGACACGTGGTCCACAAAGGGTGTACACACCAATTGAGCATCTTATGCAAGGTGGCTGTCATTTGGTGCATGTGATGCCAAACGAATAGATCAGTGGAGATGCTATCTGAGCCCCAAGCCACCATCTGCAGTGGAATTCCTTGCATGAGCTCAGTCTGATAGTAGGACACTCAGGTCTGTCACTTTTTAATCCCCTCCATCATCACCCTCGTATGCCACGTTGTCCCAAAAAAGAAACCATTGCCATGAATGTGGACAGGACAAATGGTTCCTGGTTCTGGTCCCCCAAAACAAGGTGGGTTCTTCTAACATGTGTGTGTGTGTGTGTGCGTGTGTTGTGTGTGTGTGTGTGTGTGTGTGTGTGGTTGTGTGTGTGCGTGTGTGTGTGTGTGGTGTGTGTGTGTGTGTGTGTGGTGTGTGTGTGTGTGTGTGTGTGGTGTGTGTGTGTGTGTGTTGTTGTGTCGCACGCCCTGACCTTAGAAGATCCTTTTAATTCTCTATTTGGTTAGGTCAGTGTGTTGACTAGGTGTGGGCAATGTTTTCTATTTCTTTGTTGGCCGGGTATGGTTCCAATCAAGAGGCAGCTGTCTATCGTTGTCTCTGATTGGGGATCATACTTAGGCAGCTTTTTTCCACCTTAGTTTGTGGGATCTTGTTTTTGTACTGTTCCTTTCCAGCCCTACAGAACTGTGCGTTTCGTTTTGTATTTGTTTTTTTCGGTGTCATCAATAAAAGAAAGATGTACACGTACCACGCTGCACCTTGGTCCAATCCTTCCATCGACGAGCGTAACTGTGTGTGTTTGTGCGCGCGCGCACGTGTGTACGTGTGTGTGTGTGTGTGTGTGTGTGTGTGTGTGTGCTGGCTCGCGACAATGTATTGAATGTTGATCAAATCTTTTTTTATTTTTTACAGATAAGGAAAATGTTATGACTTTAATATCTTGAAAACAATCATGTTTAAAGCAAATTCATAAAGGTTTGATTGTCCTAAACTGAAAAAGCCTGTAATAAAAGCACTTCTCCATTGCCATGCCCTTTGACAACCCGCTGGGCCACCCAACCATAACAATATGTATGGATTTACTCCCACACTTCAAACCAGACAAGAATACCTTGTGGCATGGTCAAGGACATGGACAGCTTTTTATGGTTCATTTATTTTTCCCAAGTACGGCTTTATGGTGTCTAAGAGCTTATGCATTCAAATTAGTCTATCTGCCCTCTTTCTCACACTCTGGCCACAGGCAGCTGGCTAGTGGACAAACTGAGGGTGAATCGAGGGTGCTCTAGCTTTTAATCTTTGTTTTATAGCTATTTCAGCCCAGGCAACGCTTATTTAGGCTTCAATAAGGAGATGATGGGACACTAGGACTCTTGTATCAGTTTGAGGGAGCATTCAAAAGCACATGACCAACATCAATCACTGATGAATTGTAGGCCTGCTACAACAATGAACGATTGTCACTGGTGCTGTGAAATTCTGTATGTATCATTATCTTATACAATCCATGTTATTTCCCTCATCAACAGGATCTTTGAGTCTACAACAAGAACGCCATATTGCCAGAGGGACATCCATCATTGTGTGGAAAGGTGCCTTTTATTTTAGTATGGCACTTAAAATTCTGCCTGATTCTTCTGGTTCAGTGCTTCACGTGCAGACAGTCGTTTTTTCTAGGCGACTGCTGAGGTCATACTGTCCTGGGAAATTTAAGTTATCCATTTAAATCAACAAATGATCGCGACCTCTTCTGAGTATATGAATGTGCCCAGTGGCAGATGGCAGTGTTCCATAACCCATAGACTTAGAGCACTAACCCCCAAGGGGGATCATGCATCCCTGGGTCATCAGTTGGTCACACCAAGGAAGAGGGAGAGAGTGAGAGATAAAGGAAGGGGAGGGTGGAAGAATGAGATAGAGGTGACTCTTGTTCGCTCTTAATCCCCCAAATTGAGCAAATACATTTTAGAGTTCTGCATATGCAAACAGAGGGGTTTAAGACTCTCTCCAACCCTGATTAGGCCTCTATCTTATCAGGGATAAGGATGCCCATGAATAATTACGGACAGCCATGTAGACTTATTTTACCCGCTTGTCTTTTTGACAGCTGCCAGCAGTATTTTCTATTTCAATTTGACCAGGCAAGTCAAACCCAAATTAACAAGACAGCTAAGTCTATTCTATCCCAAATAAACTAGACAGCTAAGTCTATCCTATCCCAAATAAACAAGACAGCTAAGTCTATCCTATCCCAAATAAACAAGACAGCTAAGTCTATCCTATCCCAAATAAACAAGAGCAGGGCTAGTCTATTCTATCCCAATAAAAGACAGCTAAGTCTATCCTATCCCAATATAAACAAGACAGCTAAGTCTAATCCTATCCAAATAAACAAGACAGCTAAGTCTATCTATCCAAATTAAATAAGACAGCTTAATCAAGGCAACCAATAGTGATGCATCAATATCATAATTTGAAACAGACTGCAACACTCCAGTTATGGCTTCTTTTCCCATGGAGGAGGCACACTGTTGTCTGACACTCATAACATGTAGGAGCCAGTTGTCACGACTTCCGCCAAAGTCGGTCCCTCTCCTTGTTCGGGCGGCGTTCGGCGGTCAACGTCACCGGCCTTCTAGCCATCGCAGATCCACTTTTCATTTTCCATTTGTTTTGTCTTTGTCTTACACACCTGGTTTCAATTCCCCAATTACTTGTTCATTATTTTACCCTCTGTTCCCCCATGTTTGTTTGTGAGTAAATGTTTGTATGTAATACGGTCCGTTATGTGGGCTCGCTTTATTGTATTGTATTTGTCTATTTTGAGTAAATTACYTTTATTTACTCATATCTGCTGTCCTGCGCCTGACTCCTCTACACAAGCTACACACAGACCACATTACACCAGTGGTGTAGTGGAGGGTAAATGCAAGTAAACGCATTTTACCCAAACTTTTTTTTGCAAGACAGTTTACCCACCTTTTGAGGGAAAATGCTTTGAATGTACAGGGAGCATTACTTAATTCACTGCGACCGGCGATCAGAGTTTACTCAGCTATTCCTTGACCACTACATCCCTGGTATGAGCCGTGTGTGCCTGGTATGAGCCGTGTGTGTGTGTGTTGAGACACATCAGCTGCTTTCTCAATTAAAACTAGAGATCTCTGTGAGTCAGCAGTTGAAGGAGGAATTTGTCCATCCCCCATCTCTGAGAGAGAGAGAGTAACGAATCAACAAAAGAACAGTGCTAACTAGAATCTATTTGGCCCTAATACAAGAGAGTACACAGTGGCAGAATACCTGACCACTGTGACTGACCAAAACTTAAAGAAGCTTTGACTATACAGATTCAGTGAGCATAGCCTTGCTATTGAGAAGTCCGCCGTAGGCAGACCTGGCTCTCAAAGAAGACTGAGGTGAATGAGGGAATCTGAGCTGCACTTCCTAACCTCTGCCAAATGTATGATCATATTAGAGCATATTCCCTCAATTACAAAGACCCACAAAAGAATTAGAAACAAACCCAATTGAATATAAACTCCCATATCAATTGGGTGAAATTTTTATTTTATTATTTTATTTCACTTTCCTTATTTAACCAGGTAGGCAAATGAGAACACGTTCTCATTTACAATTGCGACCTGGCCAAGATAAAGCAAAGCAGTTCGACACATACAACAACACATAGTTACACATGGAGTAAAACAAACATACAGTCAATAATACAGTGAAAAATAAGTCTATAACAATGTGAGCAAGTGAGGTGGAGATAAGGGAGGTGAAGGCAAACAAAATATATATATAAATAAATAAAATATAAAAAAGGCCAAGGGGCAAAGAATATACATATATAGCAAGTATAAAGAAAACACTGAGAGTTGGTTGGCAGTGAAGAGAAGTGTAAAGTAGAATAGAAATAATGGGTGCAAAGGAGCAAAATAAAATAAATAAATACAGTAGGTAAAGAGTAGTTTGTTGGGCTAAATTATAGATGGTCTATGTACAGGTGCAGTAATCTGAGCTGCTCTGACAGCTGGTGCTTAAAGCTAGTGAGGGAGATAAGTGTTCTCCAGTTTCAGAGATTTTTGTAGTTCGTTCCAGTCATTGGCAGCAGAGACTGGAAGGAGAGGCGGCCAAAGGAAGAATTGGTTTGGGGGTGACCAGAGAGATATACCTGCTGGAGCGCGTGCTACAGGTTAGGTGCTGCTATGGTGACCAGCGAGCTGAGATAAGGGGGGACTTTACTAGCGGGTCTTGTAGATGACCTGGAGCCAGTGGGTTTGCGACGAGTATGAAGCGAGGCCAGCCAACGAGAGGTACAGTCCAGTGGTGGGTAGTATATGTGGGCTTTGGTGACAAAACGGATGGCACTGTGATAGACTGCATCCAATTATTGAGTAGGGTTTTGGAGGCTATTTTGTAAATGACACACGAAGTCGAGGATTGGTAGGATGGCAGTTTTACAAGGGTATGTTTGGCAGCATGAGTGAAGGATACTGTTGCGGATAGGAAGCCAATTCTAGATTTAACTTTGGATTGGAGATGTTTTGATGAGTTTGGAAGGAGAGTTACAGTCTAACAGACACCTAGGTATTTGTAGTTGTCCACATATTCTTAAGTCAGAGCTGTCCAGATAGTGATGTTGGACAGGCGGGCAGTGCAGGCAGCGATCGGTTGAAGAGCAGCATTTAGTTTTACTTGTATTTAAGAGCAATTGGAGGCCACGGAAGGAAGTTGTATGCATTGAAGCTCGCCTGGAGGGTTTTTAACACAGTGTCAAAGAAGAGGGCAGAAGTATTACAGAATTAGGGTCGTCTGCGTAGAGGTGATAGAGAATCACCAGCAGCAAGACGCGACATCATTGATGTATACAGAGAAAGAGAGTCGTCCAAGATTGAACCTGTGGCACCCCCATAGAGACTGCCAGAGCCCGGACAACAGACCTCCGATTTGACACACTGAACTCGATCAGAGAGTAGTTTGGTGAACCAGGCGAGGCAATCATGTAGAGAAACCAAGGCTGTCGAGTCTGCCCATGAGGATGTGGGTGATTGACAGAGTCAAAAAGCCTTGGCAGTATGAATCGGCTGCATAGTATTGTTTCCTATCGATGGCGGTTAAGATATCGTTTATGACCTGAGCGTGGCTGAGGTGCACCCATGACCAGCTCTGAAACCAAATTGCATAGCGGAGAAGATATGGTGGGGATTCGAAATGGTCGGTAATCTGTTTGTTGACTTGGCTTTCGAAGACCTTAGAAAGGCAGGGTAGGATAGATATAGGTCTGTACTGTTAGGGTCAAGAGTGTCCCCCCCTTTGAAGAGGGGGATAACCGGCAGCGCTTTCCAATCTTTGGAATCTCAGACGACACGAAAGAGAGGTTGAAAAGGCTAGTAATAGGGGTGCAAATTTCAGCAGATAGTTTTAGAAAGAAAGGGTCCAGATTATCTAGCCCGGCTGATTTGTAAGGGTCCGCATTTTGCAGCTCTTTCAGAACATCAGCTGACTGTATTTGGGAGAAGAGAAATGGGGAAGGCTTGGGCGAGTAGCAGAGGGAGGGCAGTGCTGTTGACCGGGGTAGGGTAGCCAGGTGGAAAGCATGGCCAGCCGTAGAAAAATGCTTATTGAAATTCTCAATTATAGTGGATTTGTCGTGTGGTGACAGTGTTTCCTATCTTCAGTGCAGGTTGGAATCATAGCTGGGAGGAGGTGTTCTTATTCTCCATGGACTTTACAGTGTCCCAGAATTTTTTTGAATTTGTGTTGCAGGAAGCAAATTTCTGCTTGAAAAAGCTAGCCTTGGCTTTTCTAACTGCCTGTGTATATTGGTTTCTAGCTTCCCTGAAAAGTTGCATATCACGGGGGCTGTTCGATGCTAATGCAGAACGCCATAGGATGTTTTTCTGTTGGTTAAGGGCAGTCAGGTCAGGAGAGAACCAAGGGCTATATCTGTTCCTGGTTCTAAATTTCTTGAATGGGGGCATGCTTATTCAAGATGGTGAGGAAGGCATTTAAAAAAAATATCCAGGCATCCTCTCAATATCCTTCCAGGATACCTCGGCCAGGTCGATTAGAAAGGCCTGCTCGCTGAAGTGTTTCAGGGAGCGTTTGACAGTGATGAGTGGAGGTCGTTTGACCGCTGACCCATTACGGATGCAGGCAATGAGGCAGTGATCGCTGAGATCTTGGTTGAAAACAGCAGAGGTGTATTTGGAGGGCAAGTTGGTTAGGTATCACAGTGTGCCATCACAGCAACAAGATTTGTGACCTTTTGCCTCAAGAAAAGGGCAACCAGTGGAGYACAAACACCATTGTAAATACAACCCATATTTATGTTTATTTATTTTCCCTTTTGTATTTTAACTATTTGCACATAATATGATATTTAATTAAAATGTCTTTATTCTTTTGGAACTTGTGTGAGTGTAATGTTTAACGTTCATTTTMATTGTTTAATTCACTTTTGGTTATTATCTACTTCACTTGCTTTGGCAATGTCAACATATATTTCCCATGCCAATAAAACCCTTAAATTAAAATTGAGAGAGAGAGAAAGAGAGAGACCACAGATTCCAATTGTCTATACTTAAACTCTTTAATATCATTCTGTTCTGGCATCTTCCCCAATATTTGGAACAAAGGTCTGATCATCCCAATCCACAAAAGTGGAGACAAATTTGACCCCAGTACTGTCACGATCGTCTACTGAAGAGAGTGAGGAACCAAGGCGCAGCGCGTGAAAAGAACATCTTCTTTTATTCAGAAGAGAGAAAAATTGAAACGAACACTATACATCAACTAAACAAACGACCGTGAAGCTACAAACGTTGTGCACACACACACACACACACACACACACACACACACACAGGCTACAAACGTTCAAACATAGACAATTACCCACAAACACCTAAAGCCTATGGCTACCCTAAATATGGCTCCCAATCAGAGACAACAATAACCAGCTGTCTCTGATTGAGAACCAAATCAGGCAACCATAGACTTTCCTAAACACCTACACTCAACCATAGACAATCCTAGACACATACACTCAACACAAACCCATACACTAAAACCAACACCCCCTTTACCATAATAAACACCCAAAACACAAYCATACCCCATGTCACACCCTGACCTAACTAAAATAATAAAGAAAACAAAGAATACTAAGGCCAGGGCGTGACAAGTACCTACCTGGGGATATGCATCAACAGCAACCTTGGGAAATCCTCTGCATTATCATTAACAGCAGACTCGTACATTTCTTCAGTGAAAACAATGTACTGAGCAAATCTCAAATTGGCTTTTTACCAAATTACTGTACGACAGAACACGTATTCACCTTGCACAACCTAATTGACAAACAAACAAACCAAAAAAAGGCAAAGACTTCTCATGCTTTGTTGATTTCAAAAAAGCTTTCGACTCAATTTGACATGAGGGTCTGCTATACACATTGATGGAAAGTGGTGTTGGGGGTAAAACATATGACATAATAAAATCCATGTTCACAAACAAGTGTGCAGTAAAAATTGGCAAAAAACACACACATTTCTTTCCACAGGGCCGGGGGTGAGACAGTGATGCAGCTTAAGCCCCACCCTCTTCAACATATATATCAACGAATTGGCGAGGGCACTAGAAAAGTCTCCAGCACCCGGCATCAACCTACTAGAATCTGAAGTCAAATGTTTACTGTTTGCTGATGATCTGGTGCTTCTGTCCCCAACCAAGGAGGGCCTACAGCAGTACCTAGATCTTCTGCACAGATTCTGTCAGTCCTGGGACTTGATAGTAAATCTCAGTAAGACAAAAATAATGGTGTTCCAAAAAAGTCAATTTGCCAGTACCATAAATAGAAATTCCATCTAGACACCATTGCCATAGAGCACACAAAAAACGATACATACCTCGGCCTAAACATCAGCGCCATAGTTAACTTCCACAAAGCTGTGAACGATCTGAGATTCAAGGCAAGATGAGCCTTCTATGCCATCAAAAGGAACATAAAATTCAACATACCAATTAGGATCTGGCTAAAAAATACTTGAATCAGTTATAGAACCCACTGCCCTTTGTGGTTGTGAGTTCTGGAGTCCGCTCACCAACCAATAATTCACAAAATGGGACAAACACCAAATTAAGACTCTGCATGCAGAATTCTGCAAAAATATCCTCCGTGTACAACGTAAAACACCAAATAACGCATGCAGAGCAGAATTAGGCCGATACCTGCTAATGATCAAAATCCAGAAAAGAGACGTTCAATTCTACAACCACCAAAAAGGAAGCGATTCCCAAACCTTCCATAACAAAGCCATCACCTACAGAGAAATTAACCTGGAGAAGAGTCCCCTAAGCCAGCTGGTTCTGGGGCCCTGTTCACAAACACAAACAGACCCCACAGAGCCCCAGGAGAGCAACACAATTAGACCCAACCAAATCATGAGAAAACACAAAGATAATTACTTGAGACAATGGAAAGAATTTACAACAAAAAAACTGAGCAAACTAGAATGCTATTTGGCCCTAAACAGAGAGAACACAGTGGCAGAATACCTGACCACTATGACTGACCCAAACTTAAGGAAATATTTGACTATGTACAGACTCAGTGAGCATAGCCTTGCTATTGAAAAAGGTCGCCTAAGGCAGACCTGGCTCTCAAGAGAAGACAGGCTATGTGCACACTGCCCACAAAATGAGGTGGAAACTGAGCTGCACTTCCTAACCTCCTGCCAAATGTATGACCATATTAGAGACACATATTTCTATCAGATTACACAGACCCACAAAGATATAGAAAACAAATCAAATTTAATAAACTCCCATATCTATTGGGTGAAATATCAGTGTGCAATCACAGCAGCAAGATTTGTGAGATGTTGCCCCAAGAAAAGGCAACCAGTGAAGAACAAACACCATTGTAAATACAACCTATATTTATGTTTATTTACTTTCCCTTTTGTACTTTAACTGTTTATCATTACAACACTGTATATAGACATAATATTACATTTGAAATGGCTATTCTTTTGGAACTTTTGTGAGTGAAATGTTTTATTGTTTATTTCCCTTTTGTTTAACTATTTCACTTGCTTTGGCAATTTAAACATATGTTTCCCATGCCAATAAAGCCCGTTAAGTTGAAATTGAGAGAGAAAGAGAGGTTCTCACAGAATCACACCCCTCCATCTGGACAGGCCCCTTTCCAAATGTTAATCACAGCAGGGACCCTCATTTTTTAACCTACATCAGGAACAACTCTCTTTAGAACACTTTGGGGGTAAACAACTGCTGTTTTTTGCGGGGGGGGGGGGGGGGGTTGTTGTTTTTTGGTCCTTACTTTCTAGATTCACTTTCTAGGATGTCAATCATCAACTGTTGTCAATCGTCAACAACAATGTCCACATCAAGTTACACTGTGTCAAAACTTTAGACAATTAGTATACGTTACAGGACCATTTATAAGACTATATACGTACTTTTATAAAACTAACCACACATGCATTCCACGTTTAAAACTTTGTGTTGTTCTTGCCTAGAGATAAAACAATGGTCTTTAAACACCTATGCTAAACTTTGACCCATGATAAAGCACACTGGGACCAGATCAACTCAGCCTTTTCTGTGTAAATCTGTGAGTTATATGTGCCACCTGCTACAGTATATCGATCAATGATAAGGTACAGGCATAAGCCTACAGAGACCCATCAGCTTTATTTTACCATAAGATTCAACCTGTTCAGTATAGTCAGATTGGATTGACTCTGGCAAACGTATATTATTTGAAGAGCCTGTAGCCTGTCAGAATCAGAATATTAGTATGTGTTATTCAGACATATCTCACTCCAACATGATGAAAGGCTTTGAGGTGTTATTGGCCACCAGCAGGCGTTTGGCATTCTGGCAAAAACAACCTGAGCACTGGTGTGTGTCTCCCCCCTTGTGTTTAATGATGAACTAGGCAACCCTTTCAGGCTCCACTAATTCTGTTCCCGTTCCCAGGACAGAACAATCTACACCAAGAGAAGGGGAATCTCAAATGTTGCAATGGTATTACAGAATTACAAGAAAACGGGAGTTAGAATAGTTAGACTAAACAATAGGAGCAATACCAACAGCACAGGACAAGATATTGGCACTAAAAATCGAATTTGTTTTTTCCCATCTACTGTTATGTATGCTTGGGTACAGTGAAGAAGTGGGTATACTCTAATTTTGTAAAACATTTCCCAAATGGCCCGCCCAGGGAAGGAAAGGCACCCTGTGGGAAAAATAATTTGAGAACAGTGACAAACACTCTGAATGACCTAAAATGATCAATCCCATATTGGTCTTTCACAGTCAGGCCAACCCAAACTGTACTGTGGAAGTAGGCTAACAGTAGGCCTACTATTGAAACAGATAAATGAGGCTTTCAACTGAGTAAAAAAATGGCCACTGGATTGAAGCAAATAATCATAATATCATTATGCTAGATAGGAATAGGCTACTTTGTAGCTAGTTAACATTTAATTGAGAGGTTTATTGGGAAAGCCTTTCTATCTACCATTAGATGGTTAGGCCTATCATTAGCATTGCTATAGTTTTCCTGTTCCTCAATTGTTTGAAACCTAAACATTTGACTTGAGGCATGTCTTACCTTGCTTCAAAGTAGCCTATAGCCAAAATTCCACCATAGAAACTTGGAGGCAATTATATTATAATGACTTCCTTATATGCATTCTGTTCTATTGGTTTTCTTTCAACTTTCTTTCATTGTCTAGCAGCCAAAGCCATTATCCTACTCATATTAGCAACCCATGATAGTTATTGCATCTTTAGATCTCCCCTCTTTCTACATTTCTAATTGATATTTCCAAACCTGTCCATGAAACCTCTCGCATGTATGGTGCACATTTTAGAACATGTTTCCCTCAAGTTGCATTACCGCCATGAGCACATTGCTGCCCCTTAAATGTGAATAAATAATAGTTCATCAACATTTTAAGCTAAACATTCAAAGGCATCTTAAGGCTAGGTTCATCATTAAAACCTTTATAGGAGCATTGTTAATCTCCGAGCTGTTTCCCAAAACCATCCTTATTAAAGTTGCGCTTGAAAAGGATCAAATCTAACACCCGCTTCAGACCACTGATAGAACAGCAAAGTGCTTTGTTAGATTTGACCACTGATAACTTCAGAACAAAGTTGACTACAGATACAACATTGCCAATGTCTTTACAATTGATACAAACAAGCCACATATTAAAAAAAAGCTTCAAATGAAAATCGAGAAGACTGCATTAAAATATAAACAGTACCCTAGGCTATATAGCCTATTTCAATCATATTGAAATACATGTCATGATCAATCAATTGACTTATACTTTGCTACTTGTAGGCTCTATCTGAAACTTGTCTCAATATATTTCATGATGTGTAGCCTAACGTGCACAATGATGTGCCAAATTAGTGATTTTGTGCATTTTCATTGGATAAGCTTCATAATAGGCAGCCTCAATATTTGCAGTCATAGGTGGTAATATCTCTCTAGGTCTTGTCAGTATTGTGAAATAATTATAATGTTAAGGTAAGATTTGAATGGAGAAAGTTGATCAGAGAGCCTTTATTTTGATCCTATCAGTAGCCCTATCGACACATGCTCCAACTAGCACTTAGCGAACATTCTTTTTGTGTGGTGTTTTGGGAAATGCATGTTAGGCCTACATATTCAGCGGTTGTAGGAAAGATACATTGTTAACACTCATAAGTGTTCCATGCCATCGAGAAACCGGGCCCTGATCTGTTCCATCAGCCTTATTAATTCATATGGTGTATAGCCTACTTCCGCTACACTACTTTGATATGCATCGTGGCGATAAAGAAGTTAGCAGGCCTATACACAATGGCCATTGAAAAATACGTGGGTATACAACGTATACTTGCGTAAACCCTCCACTACACCACTGATTGCGTATTTAGCCTCTCTTTCATGTCTACTGATTAAATAACTTGTTAAAATGTTAAAAGGAAAAGAAACGAGGAAAGGAAATAGCAGTGGTGGAAAAAGTACCCAATTGTCACACTTGAGTAAAAGTAAAGATACCTTCATAGAAAATGACTCATGTAAAAGTGGAAGTCTAAAAGTATTTGGTTTTAAATATACTTAAGTATCAAAAGTACATGTAATTGCTAAAATATACTTAAGTATCAAAAGTAAAAGTACAAGTATAAAAAWTTTCAAATTCTTTATATTAAGCAAAGCAGATGGCCACATGTTCTAGTTTTTATTTATTTACTGATAGCCAGGGACACACTCCAAAACTCATACATCATTTACAGATGAAGCATGTGTTTAGTGAGTCCACCAGATCAGAGGCAGTAGGAATGACCAGGGATGTTCTCTTGATAAGTGTGAATTAGACCATTTTCCTGTCCTAAAATGTAACGAGTACTTTTGGGTGTCAGGGAAAATGTATAGAGTAAAATGACAATCATTTTGTTTAGGAATTTATTGAAGTAAAAGTAAAAGTAGTCAAAAATATAAATGACAAAGTAAAGTGCAGATACCCCAAAAACCTACTTTAAAGTATTTTTACGTAAGTACATTACACCACTGGGAAATAGGGATCTACTCCCACGTTTGTTGGCCAAACTAGAATCGGTAGCTTTGGCGACACCACATGGACATCTTTGTTCATTGCAGCTAAAGTTTTGGCGCACTTTCTGAACGGACCCTTTCTGAACGCCCCTGCTCACAAATAGGCATGCGTATTTCTCATTCATCACAGCGTTTCCGCTTCCTTTAAGTCTCCCGTTCTTTTTGAGAGGTATGTTTATAGCTAGCTAGCTATGTTGTTAACGTTTGCAGTTACACGTGCTGGTATTTTCCCGTACAATGTTCTAATTGTGACTCACTTTTAGGCCAGAACTGTTTTGATAGCAACTATAATCTTCCGGTTGATGGTGTTTGAAGTTTCCCATTTGGCTTCTCTTTAAAGGAAATGACTCGTTTGCGAGTAAGAACTGTAGCTAGCTATGCTCGTTTGTTAGCCTAGCTAACGTTAGCTATCAATAATAGTAAGGAAGCCCTTTGCGACAATTGCAATGTTTATACTCCACTGCATGATATAAGGAATTGTAAGATGAAGTTGGAGCATCTGTGTAATTTAATTGATCACCTTGTTTTTGTCCTGCTAACGTTAAATCGGATTTTCCAACACCAACCAGATTGAAACCCACTGTTTGTTGGTAGCTACATCATGGGAGCTTACTTATCGCAACCCAACACAGTGAAGTCCTCGTCCAATGGTGGAAACCAAAAGATGAGCTTCGGCTTTGCAGCCATGCAGGGCTGGCGTGTCTCTATGGAGGTAAGATTATCTAAAAACATTGCTTATTGGATTCAGCAGTAATTCTTTGCCAATGTTGTGTAGTTACCACCTAGCAAGAATGCGAATGACATGGTTTGGTTTAGACGACAATAAAAACCTTTATCTAACTGGCCTTAAGGATAGGTAGTCCTTATATAACTTTATAAAGTGTGGCATCATAGGTAACTAACTATATGATTCCAACCATTGTGTCATACTGTTAACTTCGTTGAGGCTTACATATGAAAGTCAACGTTGTTGTGCAGGAAGACTTTGTTTGTAGCTAACGTTAGCTGGGTAGCTAAATTGTTAGTTAGCTACAAAGCTAACTAGCTAGCTATGTAGCTAACTTTCCTGCATGTACTGATTTGGAGATTCCACGCTTTAAAGCCACGTCGTTTAGATGTGCATACAATTAAGACTGTGCCAGCAAATGCATCCCATTACATTTTCACATTCAAATGGCACTTGTCTGATTAGTGATTTATAAAATCTGGTGGAAGGCTCATTTGTCTATTTATTTTACCAGGTAAGTTGACTGACACATTCTCATTTACAGCAACTACTTGGGGAATAGTTACTGGAGAAAGGTAGGGGGATGATTGAGTCAATTGGAAGCTGCTGCTGATTAGGTACAGTGGTGGAAAAAGTACCCAACTGTCAAACTTCAGTAAAGATACATTAATAGAAAATAACAAAAGTAAGTCACCCAGTAAAATGCTACTTAAGTAAAAGTGTTTGGTTTAAAATATACTTAAGTATCAAAAGTAAGTGTAAATAATTTCAAATTGCTTATGATAAGCAAACCAGATGGCACCATTTTCTTTTTTATTTACAGAAAGGGGCTGAAGGCCAGGGGCACACTCCGTCATCATTTACAACCAAAGAACTTGTGTTTAGTGAGTCTGACAGATCAGAGGCAGTAGGGATAACCAGGGATGTTAGGTTCATAAGTGTGTACATTTGACTGTTAAGCATTCAAAATGTAACAAGTACTTTTGGGTGTCAGAGAATTTATGGAGTAGAAAGTTCATTTTCTTTAGGAATGTAGTAAAGTAACGCCAAACTAATTCAGTACTTTAAAGTATTTTTACTTYAGTACTTTACACCACTGATTCGGTATGATGAGGATCAGATAAGGAATTTGGCATTCCATGAGAGTAAAATGTTTTTGTTTCTTGTAACAGGATGCTCACAACTGCATTTTAGAACTGGATGATGAAACGGCCATGTTTTCTGTGTATGATGGACATGGAGGTACTGTGTATTCTTACTATCACTGAGAAACTTATTTGAGCATACCATGAACTTGTTTTTGTTAATACCGGAGACTATTAAGCTAGTTACTTTAATTTAAGTAATCAAGACTTAAAATGCTTTTGCCTTCACAGGTGAGGAAGTTGCATTGTACTGTTCTAAGTACCTACCTGATATCATTAAAGAACAAAAGGCTTACAAAGATGGCAAACTGCAAAAGGTGAGTGGAATAATGCATTTGGGCTAGGGAAAGGAATCCTTTTGACATGGGCAGTTTAAAAATTACAATTTAACTAGGCAAATCAGTTAAGAACAAATTCTTATTTACAATGACGGCCTACTGGGGAACAGTGGGTTAACTGCCTTGTTCAGGGGCAGGAGGACAGATTTTTACCTTGTCAGCTTGGGGATTCGAACCAGTAACCTTTCAGTTACTGGCCCAAAGGTCTAACCACTAGGCTACCTTCTGTTGGATATGTAAGAATTAAGCGGGCCTACCAATAAATAATGCATTTTGGTCACCCTTAAAGCTACAATGTAACTTTTGGGGCGACATGACCAAAATATTTTTGCTTTAGTTTGTTTAGTAAATATTTTCTTAACTCTTCTTGACCTGCATTGTTCGTTAAAGGCTTGTAAGTAAGCATTTCACGGTTCGGCGCGTGTAACAAATAAAATTATATTTGAAATATGCGTAGAAATGTGTTTTATAGATATGTCAGTCATTGAAAGCAAGTCGAAGAGGTGTATGTTCTATGTGCTCTATTTCTATGCTTCCCGTAAAGTTTTGTTATTGTGTCTTTTGTCCATCAGCTGTAAATATACTAGATTTTTGGTTATGGAAAATATATTTCACAGCGGTTTAGATGGTACTATGATTTTGTTTTATACAATGATAGATGGTACAATGAGTCGCAACTAGGAAATGGTGGAGCGATTTCTGCAATATTGCATCTTTAAACGATATTAGAAGTGAGTACCTACCAACTTTGGTTGTAGATCTTGTGCTCTTTGTCAAACTCCTCCATAGGAGCATACGTTGTCTTACTGGGTGGATGCATGTCGATGTGTTTCAGGCTTTGGAGGATGCATTTCTGGCAATTGATAGCAGGGTGACCACAGAGGAAGTGATCAAAGAGCTTGTTCAGATAGCTGGCCGCCCACAAGAGGAAGCACCAAATGAAAAAGTTGCTGAAGAAGATGATTGTGAGTAGACTCCAGCAACTGCCCAAGATCTAGTAAAATGATTGGTCACATACGTGTTTAACGGGTGTAGCAAAATGCTTCAGTTATTTTGTTATGTAGTTAAAGACATTCCTGTGGCTGGAATCGTAAACCATAATTAAAAACAAATAATTTGTAATTCAAACCCTTGTGTTCCTTTCCCTCTGTTAGTGGACAATGAGGAGGCAGAACTTTTGCATGAGGAGGCCACCTTGACCATTGAAGAGCTGCTCGTTCGCTACGGACAGAACCGCAATGCACTCAAACACAAGAAGCTCTGTCCGGAGGGCAACAAAGAGTCTGGGGAAGGTGAACCACATTCCTATGGGGAGAAGGGCATCAATGGAGAAGTGGAGGGTGAGATGGACAGCAATGGGAAGGCCAAGGCTGGTGGTGGTGCAGGATTCTCAAAGCTGCGGGCCTGCAGGAGAGCAGGAGGGGACAGCTCTTCAGCAACAGGAGCAGCAGGGTCCTGTGAAGGAGAGAAGGACACCGGGCCTTCCTGCTCTTCCTCAGCGGCTCCAGCTCCGGGAGACACCAGCTCCAAGTTCTTTGAGGACAGTGACGAGTCTGGGGAAGAGGAAGATGAGGGAAGTGAAGAGGAGGTGAGGTGGAAGAACAAGCCTTCAGGAATTACTGTAACTCTGGCCAACCCTCTACCTGAAGAGCTACTGGGTTTGTAGGCTTTTGCCAACAGTTCTTACTCACCTGGTTAAGATAATCATGGTCCTGGTGAGCAGCTATTGTCTGAGATTCTGGTTGGAGAAAATGTCTGCAGAAGGACTGCTCTCCAGGAGGAGGGTTGGCCACCTCTGCTGGATCAGATTTCCCCCACTGGATTTGAACAATTAAACAGTCTAAGCTTTTTATAATTTTTTGAAAGAATCGTATGTGGGTTAATGATGTAATTATGCTTCTACAGGATGGCAGTGAAGAAGGTGAAAGCAGTGATGAGGAAGACACTGAAGAGGGAGAGGATGAGGAGGAAGAGATGTGCTACCCCGGAATGGATGGAAAAGAAGAGGTAGAATACATAGCTTAATTTAGATCCTGCCATAACCCTAAAGGAAACCTAAACCTGAATGGAAAGCCTGAGTAGCCCTGGTTGTTGTAATGGGGCTATTCATGTCTATCTGGAGTAGTGGTCACTTTTGCAAAATTTTATCCTACCTTTGTGTTTTGACCTGGATTAAACTGAAGGCGGCTATTCTCCGATAAGAGCTCTGTGTCTCTACCCCTCCTAGCCTGGCTCAGACAGTGGCACTACAGCGGTGGTGGCTCTGATCAGAGGGAAACAGCTGATTGTGGCAAACGCCGGGGACTCCCGCTGTGTGGTGTCTGAGAAGGGCAAGGCCATAGACATGTCCTACGACCACAAGCCAGAGGATGAGCTGGAGCTGGCCAGGATAAAGAATGCCGGGGGAAAGGTCACCATGGACGGCCGTGTCAACGGAGGACTCAACCTCTCCAGGGCCATCGGTAAATGGATCCTCCTCCTGTATATCCTAGCCCTGGCATTGGTGTTTCGATTTGAAGTATCAGGCATAGTTTCCAGTAAAGAATGGCCTTGCTGTTGAAGAACGGGCATCAGACTGAAAGGACATAACTGAATGGCCTTTGTTGTGTTTTCAGGCGATCACTTTTACAAACGAAACAAGGCCCTTGGCCCAGAGGAGCAGATGATCTCCTCAATGCCTGACGTCAAAGTGCTCACCCTCAACCCGGAGCATGACTTCATGGTCATTGCATGCGACGGAATCTGGTAGAGCTTGTTTGATTCTAGCATTTTATAGTACTGTTTTCTCTTAAATTAGGCCGTACTTCAATAATCAATTTGTGAAATGGAACCACCTCTGAATTCCTCCTTAATGAGTGTCATCCACAGGAACGTCATGAGCAGTCAGGATGTTGTGGACTTTGTCAGTCAGAAAATAAAGCCTGATGTCAGTGGCGTTGCCAGGCCTTTGTCCTCCATAGTTGAAGAGGTAAGAGATATAGCTTTTTTATTTATTTTTTTACTCGATCCATCAGTCCCCTGTACGCATAACACTTTTCTTTCTTTAACAATGAACTATGAACTTTTTATTTGGTCTCCGTAGCTACTTGACCATTGCCTTGCACCTGATACGTCTGGAGATGGTACAGGCTGTGACAACATGACCTGCATCATCATCACGTTCGGCGCTCACCCTGGCAACAGCATGGCCGACATCACCAATAAGAGAAAGCCTGAAGAGATTATCCCAGAGAAGAACGGGAATGACAGCAAGAAGTCAAAAAGCGAATAGAACTGCCAACAAGTAGAATAGCTCCAGTCCTTTTCACAAGCCAGGACTTTTTCTCTGGAAACTTTTAAAGACAGTGGTCTCTGGAATAGGATGAGTTTTAGTTAATGTCCCAAGATACAAGAATAAATGGAAAACAGAAACATTTTCTTGGTGTGTAATTGATTTTGCTTATCTGCCCCATTGGAAACGTGACTCCTAGTGTACTGTTTGTCACCACACCCTTTATGTATATACTTGTTAATTGAATAAATGCATTTTCTTTAATTATGGATCAATGTGACATTTGGTGCATACTTCTGACACCATTGTAATTACAAATACATTTTAAATGTGATGAGGGACATCTTGTCTACTTACTTTACCAGGACAATCCCTGTTTGAATTGGGCACATGTCCCCTGACAGAACACTGAGAAACTACTCAACAGTTAAATAGATTTAAACATAAAATGATTAAATTTATGTAACATTTTATACTAGCTGTATTTTAATGAATACATTTTACATTCCTTGCACTCACTGATTCCCAGAACATAGCCAACCTGCTGAGTTAAGGCACACTTGCTATTTAAATATCTCTCATACCTTGGTTTGCACATCCTACCTTGGTTTCTCTAACTATGCCTTGAATTTTGCATTACTCGATTATGGTCCAGGTTTAGCAAATGCTTTTGTTCGTGAATAAACTATTCAAGGGACAGAGGCTCCTCACTTAATCTGTTTGTATGCTGGACTAAAAGGTCCACTCAGTTAAAGGGATACTAAAATATATTTTAGTACATTTATTACTTTCAGAGAACATTGTGAGTTGCACATGAAAAATCACATGAATATTTTTTTCCCCTCCCTAAATCAATAAAGTTGACAAACCTGTAATTTTGTTTCTAATTAATCAGTGATGGATATGGAAAGGTTGCACAATCATGTAGCAAAGCACTAAAGCATCATGCCAATAGTTTCATACCTAACAAATGAATGGTTTGGAACTAGCCTGTTTGTGCGATCATTCTACGCCATCAAGGAGTGGAATGAAAGCACAAACTGACTGGTACACAGGCCAGTTGGCACTACTGTTCCCAAAATACTAGTGAGATTGTTCAAGTAAAATAAACTAAAGTTTTGATGTTGGTATCCAAAAGTAAATGGAATTTCCATACCATTCAATCTTCTTCATAGATTTTCAAGATATGCAACAGATAAAATCTGATACAAAGATGTCATACATTAACCAGATACCCTTTACCATTATCTACTCCTAAATCTTCTCATCTGGCTATGGTGAAGTTAATGGTATAAACAAATGGAATGTTCCTTAAACACGTTGGGCCTAGGTGTTCTGATGATCATCCCCAACCAGCTGTTGTGAGAATCAGCCATCTGAAACAATATCCTATATAAAACACAATCTMAATGTGACATAGCCAGTAGACTGTTTGTGGTACTCCTCTTAGTGCTCGATTCAAGTCAAACCCTCATCCTGTATGCAGTAACAGAAAATCATTTTTTTTAAATCTGAAAATCACGCTGCCCGTGTTTGTCATCAGCAATGATTACCTGCATTCTTTTATGAATAGATCTCAACTGTTGGTTCATCAACTATTTCCTATCAAAAAAAGAAATAATAATTGAGCCGACATGGATTTACATGTATGATAATACTGTAATTCAATTGGTTTCCTGCAGATGTGACGCTTAGCATTCAGGCCAAAGAGTTCAATCTGGGTTTCTTCAGACCAGAGAATCTTGTTTTTCATGATCAGAGTCCTTTTGGCAAACCTCAAGCTGTTTGTTGTGCCTTTTACTGAGGAGTGGCTTCCGTCTGACCACTCAACTATAAAGGCCTGATTGGTGGAGTGCTGCAGAGAAGGTTGTCCTTCTGGAAGGTTCTCCCATCTCCACAGATGAACTCTACACCTCTATCAGAGTGATCATCAGGTTCTTGGTTACCTCCCTGACCAAGGCCCTTCTCTCCCGATTGCTCAGTTTGGCCGGGGGCCAGCTCTAGGAAGAGTCTTGGTGGTTCCAAACTTGTTTAATTTAAGAATGATGGACGCCGTGACCGGGACCCCCACTGTGTTCTTGGGGACCTTCATTACTGCAGAAATGTTTTGGTACCCTTCCCCAGATCTGCGCCTCGACACAATCCTGTCTTGGAGGTCTACAGACAATTCCTTCAACCTCATGGCTTGGTTTTTGCTCTGACATGCACTGTCAACTGTGGGACCTTATATAGACAGGCGTGTGCCTTTCCAAATCATGTCCAATCAATTTAATTTACCACAGGTGGACTCCAATCAAGTTGTAGAAACATCTCAAGGATGATCAGGATGCACCTGAGCTCAATTTCGAGTCTCATAGCAAAGGGTCTGAATACTTATGTAAATAAGGTATTTCTGTTTTTTATTTGTAATACATTTTCAAAAATGTCTAAAAATCTGTTTTCACTTTGTCATTATGGGGCATTGTGTGTTGATTGATGAGGATTTATTATTATTATTTATATATTTTTTGTGTAATTTTTACCCCCTTTTTCTCCCCAATTTCGTGATAATAATCTTGTCTCATCGCTGAAACTCCCCAACACGCTCGGGAGAGGTGAAGGTTGAGTCATGCGTCCTCCGAAACATGACCCGACAAACTGCGCTTCTTAACACCCGCTCGCTTAACCCGGAAGCCAGCTGCACCAATGTGTCAGAGAAAACACAGTTCAGCCTGCAGGCGCCCATCCCGCCACATGTAGTCGCTAGAGCACGATGAGCCATGTAAAGCCCCCCTGGCCAAACCCTTCCCTAACCCAGATGATGCTGGGCCAATTGTGCGCCACCCTATGGGACTCCCGGTCACGGCTGGTAATGACACTGCTTGGGCTGTAGTGACAGCTCGAACCCCAGGCTGTAGTGACGGCGCAACACTGCGATGCAGTGCCTTAGTCCGCTGCGCCACTCGGAAGGCCAATTTTTTCATTTATTTAATACATTTTAGAATAAGGCTGTAACAAAATGGAAAAATAAGTGAAGGMGTCTGAATACTTTCCGAATGCACTGTGTGTGTGTGTGTGTGTGCGTGTGTGTGTGTGTGTGCGTGTGTGTGTCCGTCCGTGCGTGCGTGCGTGTATGCGTGCGTGCTATCCTTAACGAGGCATGTGGTACACAACATTCCGAGCTAGCATGACTGGCTAATATCTTGGCTAGCAGGCTAGAAGCAGCATGACTCACATGGAAAAGGAATAACTTTATAAACCTTATGAATATGGTAAATACTTTTCTGCCTTAGAAACACCCAACTAAAACCCCATGACATGTTGGAGAGTACTTACAATTATATGCCCACACTAAACACAGGTCAAATAAAATAAACATGAGGAATAGTCCAGTGAGTCCATTCTTATTTGACCTCGATCTCACTCTGACGGCAGGAGCTGGGTTGAGTGAGGTGTGATGGGGAATGGCAAACTATGGCCAATACAAGTGGTGTGACTTGCAGGTACACTAATAAGATATAAGGGGTGTTGGGCAATTACAACAAACTAATGGTTCAGAGGTGCTGAAACTGCTCAATAAGAGCTGGCCTTTTTAACTCGCTCTCCCGTTTGTGTCTGGATGGCACAATGAGCCAGAAGGGGCAGGCTCAGGTCATCTAGGAGATACAGAGCGACGCACCGGGGAGCCCATTGATCATGCTGTTGTCACTCAAAGCCGGAGGGGTGGGGGTAAACCTCACTGCCGCCTCACGCGTCTTTCTCATGGACCCAGTAAGTGTGTGTGCCATGCAGTAACAGACATACACACTCTGAGATGTGGGTAACATGCAGTAACAGACACTCTGAGATGTGTGTGTGTGTGTGTGTGTGTGTGTGTGTGTGTGGTGTGTGCGTGCGTGCGTGCGTGCGTGCGTGCGTGCGTGCGTGCGTGCGTGCGTGCGTGCGTGCGTACCAGGCTTGGAACCCAGCAGCAGAGGACCAGTGTGTGGACCCCTGTCACCGCCTCAGCCAGAAGAAAGATGTTGTCATCACTAAGGTCAGAGGTTACAGGGCTGGGGGTTGTCTGTAATGTAGTCACTAAAGTGCATAATTTTGGTGGGTAGTCTATACTGAAGGACAGAGCAGCAGGAATAAAGTTTCTGTGACAAACCAAATATACATTGGTCTTGTTTCTTTAAATATTATGTCTTAAAATCCCCACAGAGGGAAATTCAGGGATCAAACCTCTGTCACATCCTCCTCTAGGCCAGTGTCTCCAGTCTTCCAGTATTCCTAACAGCACACATTTTTGTTGTTGCCCCTGACAAACTCACCTGATTCAACTGGGGTGGCAGGTAGCCTAGTGGTTAGAGTGTTGGACTAGTAACCGAAAGGTTGCAAGATTGAATCCCCGAGCTGACAAGGTAAAAATCTGTCACTCTGCCCCCGAACAAGGCAGTCATTGAAAATAAGAAGTTGTTCTTAACTTAAATAAAGGTAACTAAAAAAACTCAAGGTCTTGATGATTATTTGACAAGTTGAATCAGGTGTGCTTGTCCGGAACAACAACAACGTGTGCTGTTGGGAAACACTCCTATAGAGAATGGGCGAGGCATGGTTTTACTGTACAATTTACTGACTTGCTTTACTTTACACCAGATGAAAATATTATGAGGCTAAATGAATGTTATTCCTAACAAAACCAAGATCTGAAATAATCTTGATACCAGTGTTTGCTTCCCCTTTTTGGCCAACTGCCATGTAATGCTAAACCAGCAGAAACTCACACTGGCATGTAGGCTAGAGGGTATTTATTGACAACACTTATTGACAATTAATGCATCCCAAACAGTACCTAATTCCCTATATAGTGCATTACTTTTGACCAGTGCCCATAGGAGACGCACACATATTTGTTTGTAATTGATCAATTTCACATGGCTGTTAGCCTATAACCAGAGAATATTCTCCACTGTAGTTCTGAAGGGAAGTAACGGTCAGATTGGTCACAGACTCCTAGGAAACCAGATGATGTTTCATGAGGGACTGAATAGAACTATATATTGAGTCACTCCCATTTTTCATAGCTCTCTGTGTGTGTGTTCCTGTCCCCCAGTCTCCATTCTCTCAGTGTTGTTCCTATACACAGTCAGTAGAACAGGAAATGATACAGAGGCAGTCAGGCAAGTTGAAACCTGTGCACGCACACACACACAGCCCCGTGCGTAGACAACTAGGCTTTATAACCGGCACTACAGGAGCTCAAAACATTCTTGGACAAGTGAACTGTAATGTGATGGAAAATAGATGCTGAAAGAGAAAGATTTACCAGGTGTAATATGATGGGAATTAATGCAAATGGTAGATTTATTAAACTCACTCTAACGTCTGGGATCCACTGAACATTCAGAGAGTAGAGGACAGAGTTGGTACAAGTCTTCTGGCTGTATGCCCACCTCCAGGTATGAATACCTACTGTATTGTCAAGCCTTGAATTACATTGGTTTTATTGTAAAAGTTTGATGTACTGTTAGTGTGCATTATTATTGTAACATGAGATTCCCTTTGAACAACACTTCTGCTAGACCCCCTTAGTGTGGATTACATCATGCTTAACTTCTGCTAGTCCCCTTTAGTGTGGATTAAATCATGTTTAATGTATTCTAGTCCCCCTTAGTGGGGATGAAATCATGTTTAACTTCTGCTAGTCCCCCTTTAGTGTGGATGAAATCATGTTTAACTTCTGCTAGTCCCCCTTTAATGTGGATTAAATCATGTTTATCTTCTGCTAGGCCCCCTTAGTGGGGATTAAATCATGTTTAACTCATGCTAGGCCCCCTTAGTGGGGATTAAATCATGTTTAACTCATGCTATACCCCCTTAGTGGGGATTAAATCATGTTTAACTTCTGCTAGGCCTCCTTAGTGGGGATTAAATCATGTTTATCTTCTGTTTTACATGCACTATTTTTTATTTTACCTTTATTTTTAACTAGGTAAGTCAGTTAAGAACAAATTCTTATTTTCAATGACGGCTTAGGAACAGTGGGTTAACTGCCTTGTTCAGGGGCAGAACGACAGATTTTAACCTTGCCAGCTCGGGTATTCGATCTTGCAACCTTTCGGATACTAGTCCAACGCTCTAACCACTAGGCTACCTGCCACCCCTCTCTGACTCCTTATAACTTAGGGTTGGATTGTTACTGTAGGCTATATCAAGTTCAAAACTTTCAAAAAGTTACCCTTTCTTAAAGAAAATATTTAAAATGGACTCTTACTAGAACAATTGAACTAAGTATTATGTCAGTTGACAACAAAAAAACAACTGTCATGTTGACATAGATCAGATGGTACACTCACTTTGAATGGGTTAGTATGGAGAGGGAATAGACTTGGACTTCTGACCAGTTATTGGTCCTGGTTGTCAATAATGTCACTACTGAAATTAGAAGAAGGAATTGAGTCCTTTGTTTTCGGAAGTTCTCCCCGTGTTTCTGGAACCCTTATATGGCAAACTGAGATTGTAGCTTGACAATGGAGTGAGCTGTGCATCGTCAACCCAGGTTGGTGCTGGGCTACAGGCTTCCTGTTCTGTGGGCTCTGTGTTGTGAGTCTATAGAGCTCTTTAAGTTTTGGGTTAGGACATTCTGAACTGTAATGACTGCTGGCAGCAACTTCCTGTAGCAGTATTTTTATGCACAGCGATGGGAGACAACCTTTAGTGATGTCTGCCTGCCTATTGTTCAGGTTAAAATCATGAAACAGAAACAGCCATACTGGTCACTGCATTCTTTATGATGATAATCTGTAAAGCAGAAGTGGATCATGTTGATTGAGGACAACTATGACGTTAGTAACTGAGTACTCCCACCTCAGAGATCCTATTAAAATACATGTATATAATTCAATGACTCCGATAATGTTGAGGTTTCCAAATGTCTACTACTGTATGGCCGGAGTCCTGTCTCAGTTTACTGGATCTGAATATGTTTTTTATGTGTGTATGTCCCAAATGCCCAGCCTATTCTCTATGTGCTCTGGTTAAAAAGTAGTGCGCTATAAAGGGAATAGGGTGTCGTTTGAGAAGCACAAAGTCAGATACGCCCATTTTAAATGTACTGTTTTGAATGTTTACAGCTCCAAGATGAACTCTTTTGAAAAGTGACTATCTGCATTTCAACACAGAGGCTCCAGCCAGCAGAGCGGCTAACTAGGCCTAACTACAGTAACTGTAGGCCTAACTACAGTAACATGGCGATGGTGCAGGTGGAGTTTGAGTATGAGTACACAGCCAAGGACGGGGCTCTGGTCTCSATCAAGCCCAACGAGAGGTAATTGAATTGAAAATCTTTATTATCCAGAAAATATTTCACAAAATGGAAATTAGTCTTTAGTTAAAAAAGTAAAATTACAAAGGAACAGATCAGACAATATGATATAGATGATAGAACTTAACAATACATGCACAGTACACGCGTCATTGCACAGCCCAAACACATTCTTCACATTGCCTCTCTGGGCCTCTAATGTTCACAGGTACATCCTGGTCTCCAGGACCAATGACTACTGGTGGCATGTCCAGAAGGACCAGAGGACCAAACCCTTCTATATCCCTGCCAAGTATGTGAGGGAGCTCTCTCTGAAGACCCAGGGCCCACTGGACCTCACTAATTCTGGGACTCAGAGTCGCACATTCTTGCAGTCAACGACTGACAGAGAGCCACTGGACATGTCTAACAAAGGTCAAAGGTCAGACGCTGTGACGAAGGTCCGCATGTCCACGGATCACTCTGCGAGAGCCACCACTCACAGGATGTCCACGTTCGGGGTATCACAAGACATTGATGAAATCAAGCATTATGAGCACATGAAGACCATGGTGGGACTGCAGACCTCCAATAACGAGACTAGAGATATCCCGCCACATGATCTGAAGAGGCGAAGTTTAGCTCCAGGTTTCTCATTCACCTCAGCCTCAGACGCTCAAGGTCTTGGTGATATGCTACAGCACTGTTCCCTAAAGCTCCATGTCTCACCTGAGCCCACAAGCGAACTTCCCCAGTTGCAGTCAAGCCCTCCTACACTTATCAAGGATCAAGATAAACAGCAGATCTCAGATGGCCGGATAACAAAAACACTGCCAGGGGATCCTAGTGGGCTATCTCATTTATCTCAGGACTCAGATATCTATGAGACTATATCAGATACCCAGCACTCAGAGTTGACAGACTTTGTGGGAACAGAACTGGCTGGATCTTTGGGTTCAACTGAAACACCAGCAGAACAACAGCAGAGCCTGGATCGAACTTCTGGTCCGATTGACGTTACAGCCCCTTCCCCTACAGCTCAGGTAAGATTAAGTTTCACTGTAGACATTCATAACATCCTACATAAATGTATAATATGCAAGTATTTTATTTGACTTTATAATGATTTACATGAAGCCATTTGTAAAGGATGTGAGTTGGATGGGAACGTCAGAGAAAATAACCGGTATTACTAACTTCTGACATCAGAGGGTGCTGTTCAGTCATGGTAGAACTGGCATCCCGACAAGCATTCGAGGTCTGAAGGATAAGCACAGAAGTAATCAAGCCTTGCAATGCTCTGTCAATGCTTTTTTTCTCAGCTTTTTGAAGAAATTATTACTGAGGTTGGGAATCACTATGTTCACTATTTGGTTTGTTCATTGTCGCTACCCTGTTGTGTTTATCTTAAGAAAAGGAGAGATTTTATAAAAAAATTCACAGAGGAATTATTGTTATACTCTGGGAAATACTCAATGGTTGCATCCCCAATGGCACCCTATTCCTTATATATCAGGGGTACTCAACTCTTACCAGTGGTCCAGAGCCTGCTGGTGTTCTGTTCTACCTGATAACTAATTGCATGCACCTGGTGTCCCAGGTCTAAATCAGTCACTGATTAGAGGGGAACAATGAAAAAARGTAGTGGAACTGGCTTCGAGGTCCAGAGTTGAGTTTGAGGGCCCTATACAGTGCACTACTTTTAACCAGGGCCTCTGGTCAAAAGTAGTGCCCTTTATAAGGAATAGGGTGCCATTTGGGATGCACAAATGAATCACAAACACAGATGAGAACTAGGCATATGACTTATTCTGTCAAATTTCCCAAAAGTTAATATGGTCAACAGGACTCAGCTAATGAATCACAAACTATATCACATTCAGGGAAATAGTTATACCATCTGGGATTCAAAAACATGACTCAAAAGATGCTTTCAGTAAGTGAGCCTTGTGATCTGCATTAAAGATACATGGTGAGTTTATGGATAACAGAATGCAGTGAGTTTGATTGAAGGTTGTGCTGTTGTCTTGTACAGACATGTACAAGTTATCCATGAAAGGGTAAAATTCCTGCTAATGTATGGAAAGATTCCTAACATAGCATATACTAGCTATAGTAGACTCCATGTGTTATTCTGTGGCAGCTCATATACACAAGCCCTTTTGCTTTTGTGTGCCAGTCCAATGGGGTAAGGGGTGCCACTGCCCCTAGAATGCAACTGTAGGGTCAGGACGGTCCGGTCCAGCTGATTCAAGTGCTCTATCTGGTCCGTTCGGTACAACTGTCTGGAATACGACACGCAGGACACAATCACTGTTAGGTGTATGGACCTATGCAATTTGATTGTAACATTTGAGATTTCCCAAAAGTGGAATCCTCTTTCTACCTTTTCTTTCCTCTTCTTTTTACTTTCGTGAATGTGGGTGGGGGTTAGGGGAGTTGGTGGGGCAACCACAGAACAGGTTAGAAACCGGTTAGTTCGGCTGGTTCGAATACATACCTACTGTAACCAGAAAAGAAAGAGTTAATCAGAAACTTAGGCTACCAACAAACCACTCCCAAACGACTGGCTGTAGCTTCCAGCTGCTACCTGTTGCCAGAGCACCAGTGACGTTGACGAGAACTATACCGCCGTAAAAAATATTAACATTTTGCAAACGCAAATTACATTGACTACAGTTGGTTGGTTTGACAGGCGTCACCGTGAAGCAACATCGTTTTTTGGAGAAACCTGAAACATTCCGCGAGTCTGCTTCCCATCGTTGGTTCACCTGTTCCGAGGTAAAGTGACGTAGGCCGCTCCTAGTATCAGGATGTAGTCAAGCATGAAACGAACATTTTATATCCTTCTCAATGCTGAGAATTAATTTGTTACATTGTTGCGCTTGCAGGTGGCAATGTGTAAACATTTACATTTCTGACTAAACTAGTGTGCAAAGTTTGAAAGTAGTCTGTAAAGTAGGCCTACATTGTTGTTACATTTGCTATAACAGAACTTGAACTAGTTTGCTTACTTGAAACTCTGTTGTTGTTTTTGTCGCACTGCTTTTCTTTATTTTGGCCTGGTTGCAGTTGTAAATGAGAACTTGTTCTCAACTAGCCTACCTGGTTAAATAAAGGTTAAATAAAAAAATCTGATAATTGAATGACCTTGTGGTACCCCTGCTATGCAGCAACAAGGGCAGCATTCCAAATTGCACCCTATTTAGTGCCCCATAGGGATTTGGTCCCTATGGTCAAAAGTAGTGCACTATATAGTTCTGTCCTTTCTGGCATGGGATCCATCCACAGTTCATGTGTTAGTGCCAGCTATTTGCACATTCTGTACATTTCTTCCCAGCTATGTCATTATTTTCATGCATCCAAATCAACATATGCAACAAAAAAAAAKCATTTGTAACATTTAAGTTGTGTACAGTACAGTGGCTGCATTCTAAATTCTGATGAAGAGGCTTTGATCAAACAGAATGTACAGAGAGCCTTCAACCTGTATTCACTGTGTTCTCGAGCTGTAATGATGTGCCATGTGCTACAGATTCCTGAAATAAGTAGAATTTTTGGTGCAGCTAGATATCAGTCCTGAAGGCTTTTTCAGGAGTGAATGACAAGGGGTTTTACATTTTGACTCTGTTTTTTCACTTTAAAATGTATGCTAACAAAAACCATTGATTTCAAAGTTTATCAAACCATACAACTCTATGCACAAGGACTACTTTCCACTGAAAAATGTACAAAATTAAATTTAGTGGAAGAACTGTGCAGATTCAAACTTTGGTAAAGAAATTACAGTAAAATCATGCAATCATGTTTTCCAAATAACTGTTAAACATCATGGCAACATGAGTTCGAAAAAGTCTCTTTTGGTTATTGAACTACAGTAAGTGAAGTGGATTTACAGTCGAAGTTTACATACACTTAGGTTGGAGTCATTCAAACTTGTTTTTCAACCACTCCACAAATGTCTTGTTAACAAACTATAGTTTTGGCAAGTCGATTAGGACATCTACTTTGTGCATGACAAGTAATTTTTCCAACAATTGTTTACAGAAAGATTATTTCACTTATAACTCACTGTATCACAATTCCAGTYGGTCAGAAGTTTACATACACTAAGTTGACTGTGCCTTTAAACAGCTTGGAAAATTCCAGAAAATGATATCATGGATTTAGAAGCTTCTGATAGGCTAATTTACATAATTTGAGTCAATTGAAGGTGTACCTGTGGATGTATTTCAAGGCCTACCTTCAAACTTAGTGCCTCTTTGCTTGACATCATGGGAAAATCAAAAGAATCAGCAAGACCTCAGAATTTTTTTTTGTAGACCTCCACAAGTCTGGTTCATCCTTGGGAGCAATTTCCAAACGCGCTGAAGGGTACACATAATCTGTACAAACAATAGTATGCAGTATAAACACCATGACACACGCAGCTGTCATACTGCTCTGGAAGGAATGCGTTCTGTCTCCTAGAGATGAACGTACTTGGTCGAAAAGTGCAAATCAATCCCAGAACAACAGCAAAGGACCTTGTGAAGATGCTGGAGGAAACAGGTACAAAAGTATCATATCCACAGTAAAACAAGTCCATATTCAACATAACGTGAAAGGCCGCTCAGCAAGAAGAAGCCACTGCTCCAAAACCGCCATAAAAAAGCCAGACTACGGTTGCAACTGCACATGGGGACAAAGACCGTACTTTTTGAGAAATGCCCTCTCGTTGATGTATCAAAAATAGAACTGTTTGCCATAAGACCATCGTTATGTTTGGAGGAAAAAGGGGAGCTTGCAAAGACGAAGAACACCATCCCAACCGTTGAAGCACAGGGTGGCAGCATCAGTTGTGGAGTGGTTTGCTGCAGGAGGACTGTGACTTCACAAAATAGATGCATCATGAGAAATAAATCATGTGGATATATTGAAACAACACCTCAAGACATCAGTCAGGAAGTTAAATCTTGGTCGCAAATTGGTCTTCCAATAGCATTGACACAAGCATACTTCCAAAGTTGTGGCAAAAGGCTTTAGGACAACAATGTCAAGGTATTGAGGCCATCACAAATCCTGACCTCAATCCCATAAAAATTGTGGGCAGAACTGAAAAAGCATGTGCATGCAAGGAGGCCAACAAACCTGACTCAGTTACACCAGCTCTGTCAGGAGGAATGGGCCAAAATTCACCCAACTTATTGTGGGAAGCTTGTGGAAGGCTACCCAAAACGTTTGACCCAAGTTAAACAACTTAAAGGCAATGCTACCAAATACTAATTGAGTGTATGTAAACTTCTGACCCACTGGGAATGCGATTAAAGAAATAAAAGCTGAAATAAATCGTTCTCTACTATTATTCTGACATTTCACGTACTTAAAATAAAGTGGTGATCCGAACTGACCTAAGACAGGGAATTTCTACTCGGATTAAATGTCAGGAATTGTGAAAAACTGAGTTTAAATGTATTTGGCTAAGGTGTATGTAAACTTCCGACTTCAACTGTACATCCGATAATGGAATTACGGTAACAGAATTGCATCATGGGTCCCTAATCTGTACTACACAGAAATGCATAATTATGGATATGAATGTCCAAACTTGTGAAACATGAGGAGAATGACATCACAGCAGAGTAGATTACAGTACAATGTACTCTACCTTTCTTTACTGTACTGTGCTATTAGACTTTGCAGTACTGTGTTCTACTCAATGTATTGTGCTCTACTCACAGTGTTCTACTCACTGTGCTCTACTCTACTGTGCTCTGCTCTACTCACTGTACTGTGCTCTACTCACTGTGCTCTATTCATTGTGCTCTACTGTGCTCTACTCACTGTACAGTACACTACTGTGCTTTACATACTGCTCTACTCACTGTGTTCTACTCACGGTACTCTGCTGTGCTCTAGTCACTGGGCTGACGTTGCTTTCAGAGGCAATTTTTTTTCTTGGGAAATGGTGCCTTCTATGCCTTCATTTCCCAAAATGATAGACTCTTAGCTTTCATATGACACCAATTTGATATGCTCCTATTCGATGGAAATGCCCATCACCTTTACATATCTTGTAACTGTAGCCTTCACTTACGCTGTGCAATAAGGGCTCTGGTCGTCCCTATGTAGGGACTAGGGTGCCATTTGGACCTTGATTTCAATCCCTTTCTGACAGCACCCCTTTTTGATTTTAACAAAACCTTCGATACGTGTTTGCCCATGGTAGAAGTGGTCAGAAAGTTACTTTTTAGACCTGAATGCCAAAACATTCAGGAGATAGAGGTGCTCAAAGTTGACCCATTTTGCATACCCTAGCCTATCATAAAACATCCATATCTTCATCACTGGAAAATATCAACGGTTGAGTTTGATATCATTTGAAAGCTTACAAAAAGTTTTGTCAAACTACTCTGATTTCTTGAAAAAAAGTATACAATAAATAAACATCTACAGTACCAGTCAAAAGTCTGGACACTTACTCATTCAAGGGTTTTTCTTAATTTTTTCTACTATTTTCTACATTATAAAATAATAGTGGAGACATCAAAAACTATGAAATATCACATATGGAATCATGTAGTAACCAAAAAAGTGAGATTCTTCAAAGTAGTCAACCTTTGCCTTGATGACAGCTTTGCATACTCTTGGCATTCTCTCAACCAGCTTCACCTGGAATGCTTTTCCAACAGTCTTGCAGGAGTGTGTTGGGTTAGAAAAACAAATGGTAGTCCCACTAAGCGCAAACCAGATAAGATGGCGTATTGCTGCAGAATGCTGTGGTAGCCATGCTGGTTAAGTATGCCTTGAATTTTAAATAAATCACTGGTACTGTAACCAGAAAAGCACCATCACACCTCCTCCTCCATGCTTCACGGTGGGAACCACACATGCAGAGATCATCCGTTCACCTAATCTGTATCTCACAAAGACATGGCAGTTGGAACCAAAAATCTCAAATTTGGACTCATCTGACTAAAGGACAGATTTCCACCAGTCTATTGTCCATTGCTTGTGATTTATGGCCCAAGCAAGTCTGTTCTTTAGTATTGGTTTCTTTGCAGCAATTTGACCATGAAGGCCTGATTCACACAGTCTCCTCTGACCAGTTGATTTTGAGATGTGTCTGTTACTTGAACTCTGTGAAGAATTTATTTGGGTTGCAAATGTTGAGGCTGGTAACTCAAATGAACTTATCCTCTGCAGCAGAGGTAACTCTGGCTCTTCCTTTCCTGTGGCGGTCCTCATGAGAGCCAGTTTCATCACAGCACTTGATGGTTTTTGAGACTGCACTTGAAGAAACTTTAAAAGTTCTTGAAATGTTCCGMATTGACTGACCTTCATGTCTTAAAGTAATGATGGACTGTCATTTCTCTTTGCTTATTTGAGCTMTTCTTGCCATAATAAGGACTTGGTCTTTTACCAAATAGGGCTATCTTCTGTATACCACCCCTACCTTGTCACAACACAACTGATTGGCTCAAAGGCATTAATTCACTTTTAACAAGGCACACCTGTTAATTGAAATGCATTCCAGGTGGCTCATGAAGCTGGTTGAGAGAATGCCAAGAGTATGCAAAGCTGTCATCAAGGTAAAGGGTGGCTACTTTCAAGAATTTGCTTAAGTTTTTTRTGGTTACTACATGATTCCTTAGGTGTTTTTTCATAGTTACAATGTAGAAAATACAAAACTAAAAACCCTGGAATGAGTAGGTATGTCCTAACTTTTGACTGGTATTTTGTGTCATTGTATAACATTTAACATGAATTAGGGTACGGTATGCAAAATATGTCAGCTTTGGAATGAACCAGGTWAAAAAAAAGCTTTTTCTGTTTCTAATTAAATTTACTGGCAAAAAGAATGCATGCATTTGATCAGAGTTCAAAGTTTTGATTGAATATTGACCTCTGCCTGCCAAAATCAAATGCCAGGAAACTGCTCCAACAGATTGTGTGTGTGACCTATCTATCTGATCCTGCTCTCTGACAGAAAAGAACACTGAACACTGTCTGTTTTGTTCTCTTCCTAAACAGCACACTGGCCCAAATGACTCCCTATTCCCTATATGGTGCATCTTATTAGTCTGGTCCAAATGGTTCCCTACTCCCTATATGGTGCACTTAATACTTTTGACCAGAGCCCTATGGGCCATTCCCTATGGGCCCTGTTCAAAAGTGGTGCACTATATAGATAATAGAGAGTAATTTGGGACACATACTAGGTTTGGCTTCTCACTGGGCACAGACGTCAATTCAATGTCTATTCCTCTTTGATTCAAACAACATTGATTCAACCAGTGTGTGCCCAGTGGGTTCTTACTGAAATCACTGGGAGGTTATTTGAGAGTAAGGATGGGTGAATACATTTAGATGAATCCAACATTTAGGGTAACACCGGATGTCATGATCCCAAGACTCTGTGGAAAATAGTGATGGTTAGACTATCGAGTGGAGTGGACTACCCTAGTTAAATGAACTCAATTGACATGAAAATGAATGTAGGAATGGTTTTCTTACATGATCAAATGAACCATAAATTCCTTAACTATTATTATAAACAAAATATGAATGTAAAAAACAGTTGTGATCTTGTTGATATCATCATGTTCATGCATATTTCACCAGATCACTATGTTARTTGCATTAGTACTGGTAAATTGTAACTGCCAAGGACCGAAAGGCTCCTTAGCAGCTTCTACCGCCAAGCCATAAGACTGCTGAACAGTTCATCAAATGGCCACCGGACTATTTGCATTGACCCCCCATCCCCCCTCCTTTTGTTTTGTACACTGCTGCTCGCTGTTTATTATCTATGCATAGTCACTTCATCCCTACCTACATGTACGGATTGCCTCGGCTGGCCTGTGCCCCCACACATTGTCTCCGTGCCTGTACCCCCTGTATATAGCCTCGTTATTTTATTGTGTTACTTTTTATAATTTTTTACTTTAGTTAATTTGGTAAATCTTTTTTTGACTCTTTCTTGAACTGCATTGTTAGTTAAGGGCTTATAAGTAAGCATTTCACGGTAAGGTCTACACTTGTTGTATTCTGCCCATGTGACAAATAAAGTTTGATTTTATTTAGTAAACGTACACACACCATTTGAGAGAGAAATGGAAATTCAGCATTTTTCTCTGTGCTTGTTGTGCAAGGCTCCCAATGACCGTTCCTCAGCTGTAATGAGACTATTTCATGGCTGTGTTTACACAGGCAGCCCAATTCTGATCTTTTTTTCACTAATTCAGATCAGCTCTGAAAAATATCTGATGTTATTGGTCAAAAGTCCAATTAATTAAAATATTAATTAAAATATTAAATTATCAGATTTGGCCTGCCTGTCTAAACGCAGCCTTCGGCCACGTTCCTCTGCCTAGGTGCTGCTGATGCCTGCCAGATCTTACAATACCTGGGTAGGTATTTTATTTTTTTAGCTAACCACATATGTTATAGCAATCTGTCAGTCGATGACATGGCACGCAACCATTGGTTGATGCATGCAATCTTTGGTTGATGCATGCAACATCTGAGCAGGGGAACGGAACCATTGTCTAAAGAGGGTATTCCCAAACTGGGGTACGGTACGTGTAATGCCGTCGGGGGTACCCCAAATAAAAATGTGATTCACATTTAAAAAATAAATCATAATATGAAGTTTTTGAACATTTTTTTCTTCACATTTTCAGAGTATCCTGCCTTGGCATATCGCGCTGTTAAGACACTGATGCCCTTTGCAACCACGTACCTACAGTATGTGAGAGTGGACTCTCAGCCCTCACTAGCATGAAAACTAAATACAGGCACAGACTGTGTGTGGAAAATGATTTAAGACGGAGACTCTCTCCAATACAACCCAACATTGCAGAGTTACGTGCATCCTTCAAGCACACCCTTCTCATTAACGTGTGGTGAGTTATTTAAATAAGGTTTTATATGTAAGATGGTTAAAGAAAGAGAAAAATTATTTATTATTATTATATTATTATTTGTGCCCTGGTCCTATAAGAGCTCTTTGTCACTTCCCACGTGTCGGGATGTGACAAAAACTCACACTCATTCTTATGTTTAATAAATGTATAGTGTGCGTGTGGCAGTCTTACAATGATGGCAAAAAACATTTGAAAGTGTGCTGACCCTGGTACTGGAGGGGGTACGCAGCTGGAGGTTGAATGTTTGAAGGGGTAGGGGACTATAAAAAGTTTGGGAACCACTGGTCTAAAGTATCTTGTCTCCTTAGTCATAGAATCATATTAGATCCGGAATGTCTTTAATATTATCTTGATGCATGGTTCTTTTTTATGTACTCTGTTTGTAATGATAGGGTTAACTGCTTGGGACTTCGCTATCAAAGCTCTTGAGATCTACATATCTGTAAATAGTTAAAATGCCTAAGTGGCTTTATTGCCCATACAGAAAAACCATATTAGTTCACATGTGAAATGTGTTTTCGGAACACTTCACGTGATCAAGTTTTCACATGTAGTGTCATTTTATCACGTGTTGCTTTAATGTTATCACATTAACTTCACATAAGTTCACATGAAAACATGGAGTTTTGGAACACTTCACATGTGAAATGTATGTTTTTTCCGTAAGGGTGTGTACAGTACCGTAGGCATTCTTGGACAGCAGTTGTTACCCAACACCTAAGTCAGTTTCAGTGTCTTATGTTTCAGACACTGCAGTATGTTCAGAGATTACCATATCTTCTATTTTTTCCTCTATCCATACATGTATACTGTAGAATGTATACATCTCTGTGTTCCATCTATGTTCTAGAATTTCTATGTTCTCGAAACTCTATGTTCTCCTGCTTCATATGCGAGACATGTCAATAAAGCGTCAATCAGCCTGGCCTGAGGTAAAGTGAAGTGAGGAGATGGGTAGGGAAGTGATAAGGCTGCTGTGCTGTATGTAGGTTGTAAATGGAGCCATAACTGCCGTCTCTGGGGTAATCCAGGATTCTGGGCCATGAGGAGTGATGTAACGGGTAGGAATCAGACTCCATTAATAGGCCGACTGTGTTTTTGTGGCCTGATTTTGAGCCCCAATTTGCTCCTCCATTGTTTTATTGGATGATTGCTAAAGCAGTGAAGTAATCAGGCAGATTGCTGGTTTGTAGCATTGCTCAAGGCTATACGAGAAAGTTCTGATTATTCTCCTTTAGGGCAATTAGAGGCTATACAAAATATGGCTATCATCTCCTTCTTCAGGAGCTAGTTTAAAATCACAACGATGTTTCCTCTTCAACCATCTCCTTCTTCAGGAGCTAGTTTAACATCACAACGATGTTTCCTTTTCAACCATCTCCTTCTTCAGGAGCTAGTTTAACACCACAACGATGTTTCCTCTTCAACCATCTCCTTCTTCAGGAGCTAGTTTAACACCACAACGATGTTTCCTCTTCAACCATCTCCTTCTTCAGGAGCTAGTTCAACATCACAACGATGTTTCCTCTTCAACCATCTCCTTCTTCAGGAGCTAGTTTGAACATCACAACGAGTTTCCTCTTCAACCATCTCCTTCTTCAGGAGCTAGTTTAACATCACAACGATGTTCCTCTTCAACCATCTCCTTCTTTCAGGAGCTAGTTCAACATCACAACGATGTTTCCTTCAACCATTCCTTCTTCAGGAGCTAGTTTAACATCACAACGATGTTTCCTCTTCAACCATCTCCCTTCTTCAGGAGCTAGTTTAACATCACAACGATGTTCCTCTTCAACCATCTCCTTCTTCGAGAGCTAGTTAACATCACAACGATGTTTCCTCTTCAACCATCTCCTTCTTCAGGAGCTAGTTCAACATCACAACGATGTTTTCCTCTTCAACCATCTCCTTCTTCAGGAGCTAGTTTAACATCACAACGATGTTTCCTCTTCAACCATCTCCTTCTTCAGGAGCTAGTTCAACATCACAACGATGTTTCCTTTCAACCATCTCCTTCTTCAGGAGCTAGTTCAACATCACAACGATGTTTCCTTTTCAACCATCTCCTCTTCAGGAGCTAGTTACAACATCACAAACGATGTTTCCTCTTCAACCATCTCCTTTTCAGGAGCTAGTTCAACATCACAACAATGTTTCCTCTTCAACCATCTCCTTCTTCAGGAGCTAGTTCAACATCACAACGATGTTTCCTTTTCCGCAGTACTTCGCTGTCCCTCTTTTAGTCAACGTTATTCATTATAAGGGATGATATTTTAATTTGAAACACTATTTTGAAATACTATTGGTTGGGGTGTTATTATGATACTGTTGGGTGTTATTATGATACTATTGGTTGGGGTGTTATTGTGATACTATTGGTTGGGGTGGTATTATGATACTATTGATTGTGGTCCCTTATGGGAAAAATCACATGATTTCACATGTAAAACCATGTGCTTTTTTGAAACGGGTGACATTTCACAAGAAGATTCACATGTGAAACCATGTGCTTTTTTGAAACGCGTGACATTTCACAAGAAGATTCACATGTGAAACCATGTGCTTTTGGAACACTTCATGTGTGATGTTATTTCACACGACGTTTCACATGAGGATTTTCACATGTGATCACATAACCTTTCACATGTGTGAGTCGTTATGATGCACACACAGTGCTTTTAACAGTGTTTTCAACTTACATATTTGACACACATGACTACATTGTGTATGTTTATTTATACAGTAATTATTATTCAACATGTCATTACCTGGGATTTGAACGCACAACCTCTTGGTTCACGGCATTCCTATCTTCATGCTATGCCACCATGTCTGTATCAATGACTGACTGATTTCACCTGTATTCCTACACTTTGGACTTAAAAATGTGAAAATGATTATATTTATCATAGGGATTCAGGAGTATCATTAAAACAGAATAATATGACCCACCAACTATACAGAAACTCTTCAATTGCTGAAATAAGTCAATTAAATCAATGAATAGTCAGAAATACTGATAACTAAAATAACAGTGCAGATGGCACTTTTTTGCTAAGTGCAAAGACGTAGTATAGGTAATGAATGTGTCTGGGAATGCTACAGACTTTGTGGTGCAGCAGAAAGTTCAGTGTACCTCAAATTCAGAGGTTGTGKGTTCAAATCCCAGGTGGGGTCATATTTTAGCTGAACAGCAATAACACATGAAATAGCACATGCGGAAACGTGATCACATGACATTTCAAAAACACACCTTTTCACATGTGAAGTGTTCCAAAAACACGTGTTCACATGTGAAATGTTACATGTGAAGTGTTGAAAAAAAAAGTTTTCACATATGAAATGCCATATGTGGGGTGGCAGGTAGCCTAGTTGTTAGAGTGTTGGACCAGTAACCGAAAGGTTGCAAGATTGAATCCCCGAGCTGACAAGGTAAAAATCTGTCGTTCTGCCCCTAAACAAGGCAGTTAACCCACTGTTCCTAGGCCATCATTGAAAATAAGAATTTGTTCTTAACTGACTTGCCTAGTTAAATAAAGGTAAAATAAAATAAATATGTGAAGTGTTTCAAAAGCACGTTTTCACATTTGATATTTCACATGTCATATATGAAGTTTTCCAAAAACACATGATTTCACATGTGAAGTGTTCCAAAATGAAGAGAAATAGCTAATAGTGTAATTTATACAGCTGAACTGTGTTTTTACAGGAAATATACTGTTGCACAATGAACTGTATTCTGGAAATACAAAGAAATTCTAATTCTAAATATTTTCAAAGCTGAAAAATTAGGAATTGGAGTTTGGTTCACTTTCTGAATTGACTGAGAGTAAAATGGAATTGACCTCAACATTGGTTAGCACACTTGGAATGCAAGCACTCCTACGTTTTGAACTCACAATCTTTTGGATGCCAGCAACCTGAATTTCCTGCTTCACCACCAGGTATGTGGCCATGTCAGAGATCGACCACATTTATTGTCAAGAATACATTTCTGTACTTTGCTAAAAGTTTTCCAGAATCAACTCAATGATTGTGTGATTATCTGACAACACCAACGAACAAGTAGCAGTGCTCAGGGAAACTTGACATCAAGGCCTAAATTCAATCAGATCAATCAAACAAGTGATTGCAGAAACCTGCATTTTTTATTTAACCTTTATCTAACCAGGCAAGTCAGTTATGAACAAATTCTTATTTACAGTGACGGCCTACCCCGGCCAAACCCGGACAACGCTGGGACAATTGTGCACCGCCCTATGGGACCCCTAATCACAGCTGGTTGGGATACAGTCTGGAATCGAACCAGCGTCTGTAGTGACGCCTTTAGCACTGAGATACAGTGCCTTAGGCTCCTAAGTGGCGCAGCGGTCTATCTGGTGTTTTGGCGATGTCGGAGGTGTAACTGCTGTCGTGTCTCTGACTTCTTTAATGAGATGACATGCCAGTTTCAAATCGATTACATAATGTTTAATTGATTACTTGATTGAATTCAACCATGCAACAATTAAAACAGTATCCTGGGCCACCACGGAAGCGTTCATTTATATAGAGCAGCTATCTCGCGAATCCACTCTTAAAGATCTGAAGATCTTTTATATCAATAGCATTCAATCAGTCATTAATAATTCTTTACCTGATATCAGTCTCATCTGAACATCGTAAAATTCTTAGTTATCTGCACAAACCCAGCCTTTACTTATGAATCATCCATACACAAATTGTCTCAATTATTTATTTACTAACCAATTAAACAATTACAGAATATACAATACATTATACTGTAAATACTGTAAATACTGTCCCTAGTGGACTAAACAAAAACTGTTCGGGGCGGCAGGTAGCCTAGTGGTTAGAACTTTGGGCCAGTAACCGAAAGGTTGCTGGATCGAATCCCCGAGCTGACAAGGTAAAAATCTGTCATTCTGCCCCTGAACAAGGCAGTTAACCCACTGTTCCTAGGCTGTCATTGTAAATAAGAATTTGTTCTTAATTGACGTGACTAGTTAAATAAAGGTTAAATAAAAAATTTAAATAACACAATAGATTCAGAGAGAGGAGAAGGGTTTTTTGGAAGTAAGACTAAGGAACATGGGTCTCTTTCAGACCTGGGAAGCTATTCTCACATAAATACATATGCCACTAACGATCGCTCATTCGGAAAAGCAAAAGCAATATTTACGTGAAGCTGGCTTCGATAGTTGAGCTGGTGATGTGAGGCTCTGGTTTGCCCAGTTGATGTCGCCCTCATCCTTGGTGGAATCTTCCAGGTCGTCGTGTGAGAAGTTCACGTGGTCTGAGAGGTTCAGCTCACTCTGGAGATGCTTCCTCGTCGGTCAGTGTTCTCCTACTAGATTTGCGCATATGTTCAGCTGCAGTCTGATATATGCTAGTTTAGTATGCATCTCTTCTCTAGGTGATCAATAGTTCAGAGTTCATACCATTTCACGTGTGGAGCAAGCTCTCACATTTTTTGGCCTGTAGGGTTGAAATTATAATTAGCCCTTTTTAAACCCTCGCGGTATTTGGAACTGAGGTGACTTTTTGTCACAGAGGCTTTTATTCAAGAGTGGAAAGGGGGTTGGTTCATCATTTCCAACCAATGTCTATTCAATTGGGCGTGGCMACTGACTTAGTTCAACTTTACATGGAAGGCCAATTCTCTAATTTTAAAGGTTAACATCACTTTACATCATTTCGCAAATAGTTTAAGCTTTACTCAGTCATTTTATACAAGAATTAGATGCAAGCCTCATAACTGAGGAACCTGTATAAACAGAGTTAGGGTAATCAAATGTATTTATATAGCCCTTCTTACATCAGCTGATATATCAAAGTGCTGTACAAAAACCCAGCCTATAACCCCAAACAGCAAGCAGAAGCACGGTGGCTAGGAAATCTCCCTAGAAAGGCCAAAACCTAGGAAGAAACCTATGTGCTCAAAAGTTGTCACGTGTTCTAATACAGTATGTTGAAGTTTTGGATCGCCATGTCACATTTATTTCACATTCATTTAACATGAGATCGTGTTCTCAGATGTGCTCACATGTTGTTGGTGTAGTTTTATGTTATCACATTGCTTCACATGAGATCACGTGTTCACATGTGAAATTCATGTGGTTTCTCCGTAAGGTGTGGTATGATGATACTATTGGTTGGGGTTTTTAGTTTTAATGTCACATGCACAAGTACAGGGAAATGCCTTTCTTGCAAGCTCCAACCCCAACAATTCAGTAATCAATAACAATGTAATACTAAAAATAYGGAGGTAGAACAAAAACACACGAGAAATAAAAAATAAGAAGAACATGAGAAAGTAAGTCAGCATACAGGGTCAGTTCCAATACCATATTTACAATGTGCAGGGATACTGGAGTGATAGAGGGAGATATATATCGGGGTAAGCATACTAGATACAGGGTCAGGGGTGTTATTATGATACTATTGTTTGGTGTGTTATTATGACACTTGGTTGGTGTGTTATTATGA
>NC_036858.1:67915697-67924990 GCF_002910315.2 Salvelinus sp. IW2-2015 | reverse complement strand
CTATTGGTTGGTGTGTTATTATGTTACTATTGGTTGGTGTGTTATCATGACACTATTGGTTGGTGTGTTATTATGATACTATTGGTTGGTGTGTTATCATGATACTATTGGTTGGTGTGTTATCATGATACTATTGGTTGGTGTGTTTTTATGATACTATTGGTTGGTGTGTTATTATGACACTATTGGTTGGTGGTTCATTTTGGCCAAAGGTATCAGACAGTCAGCGGATACAACAGTCTGATCCCGTCCCTTCACTACCGTTTCCTGTGTCAAGTCAAGCACTCACCAACTCTGCAGAACTTCAGATAATCTGGGTTCATCCTTGTGTACTGTTACAGAGATGTTTTCCCCTGAAATGTGTACATTTCACCTCTCTCCAGTGCACAATTGTGTTTGCTGTGTACATTTCAGATTTGTTGTCATTGATTTTAAAACCATACTTTAGTAGTATTGTTATAGTTACTTTCAGGGTGATTACAGACGTGATGTTCAAAGAGAAGATGTAACCCAAACCAGAGTTGTAGCCGTGAACACATGAGCTGTGAGGACAGTGGACTAGATAAAGTTCCTTCTTTTTTCGGAAAGAAGATAAACCAAGGTTTTTTTTCACTATTATCTTAGCTTTCTCTCTCTCTCTGAACCTCCTCCCCCTGTCATTGTAACAGAAAAGGCTGTTATTTTTTTCAAGGAATCTCTAACTGTCATTGGTCACCAGCAGACACAGCTGGTCTGAGAGGATGTGTAAGTTAGGGTGTGTGTGCCTGCCCGCCTGCCTCAGCTCGTGTCAGTTCAGTCCTGTGATAGCTAGTGTAGCTGTGCTCTATTCAGCTGTAGGGTTATATGGCTCTACTCATTGGGATTACATAAACATGGTGGATCTTTATGCAAAGCCCCGGCATGGGTACCGGGTCCGGGGGAGCTTGGCTCTCCCAAAACCAGCCCAGGTAGGTCCAGATCTAACTGTACACTATACTGTATATCTAGATGCAACAGTACAGCCTCAGTAAAACTATGGCTAAATTAGGCTGTCCAGAATAGAGAGCAGAGTGTGTTGAGTTTAATTAAGCTGTCCAGAATAGAGATCAGAGTGTCGTTTAATAAAGCTCCAGAATAGATCAGAGTTTGTTGATTTTAATTAAGCTGTCCAGAAATGAATCAGAGTGTGTTGAGTTAATTAAGCTGTCCAATAGAGATCAGAGGGTGTTGAGTAATTAAGCTGTCCAGAATAGAGATCAGAGTGTGTTGAGTTTAATTAAGCTGTCCAGAATAGAGATCAGAGTGTGTTGGTTTAAATTAAGCTGTCCAGAATAGAGAATCAGAGTGTGTTGAGTTTAATTAAGCGGTCCAGAATAGAGACAGAGTGTGTAGTGAATGAATTAAGCTGTCCAGAATAGAGATCAGAGTGTGTTGGGTTTGTTCAGTATATACAACATTGACAGTATTTACGTCTACCTTGTTATCAACTTCCTACTTCCTGTTTAGTCTACTTAGTCTCACCCCACTGAGGATATATTGCTTCAGCTCAACTTTATTTTCCTGTGCTGCAGTGTAAGTCAACCCCAGAGAGCATGCTCAATAACACAAGCAATGCCTGCTTCAGCATGTTTAGCACATATCTCCGTTAAGCACTCTTGATGTAGACTTGAGGTTAGAGTTTTGCTAGTTGTTAGTTGACACATTTGCCAACACAAAACCATAGTTTCTCACATATAGGTATTGCATTTACTGTGGGCTGCTTATTGTGGGTGTTGGTGTAATGGGTAGATTGAGGGTTAAGCCTGTAGTTTATTTTTATTGGTGACACTGACATTTTACGCTACAAACATCTGGTTAGTGTGTGCTTATTGTGGGTAGATATCTCTTTCCAGTGGGCAGGGGAGGGGGCATTCCACAATCAGAGAGATCAATGATGCAGCTCTCATTTCCTCTCTCTTGTCTGTCTAGTCATGTGTATTGATTACCTTGTGGTGATAATGAGATCAATAATGATGTTATTGAGCTCCCGAGTGGTGCAGCGGTCTAAGGCACTGCATCACAGTGCAAGAGGTGTCACTACAGTCCCTGGTTCGAATCCAGGCTGTAGCACATCCATCCGTGATTGAGAGTCCCATAGGGCGGCGCACAATTGGCCCAGCGTTTGGCCGGGGTAGGCCGTCATTGTAAATAAGATTTTTTTCTTAACTGACTTGCCTAGTTAAATAAGGGTTAAATAAAAAAAATATTAAAACATTAAAAAAACTAGATGGTGTACCGAGTCCATATCTGATCACCACAAAACATGAAATGGTCAAATTTACCCATTACTATACATATCTGCCTTCCGACCATTGACCTAAATAGGTTTCCGACCTGTCACCATTCCTCAATCCAGTGGTTGGTTGAGCAGGGAGAATATTTAGCAAAAAAACAGTGCAAACTTGAATGCTATTTGGCCCTAAACAGAGAGTAGACAGTGGCAGAATACCTGACTGCTTTGACTATGTACAGACTCGGTGAGCATGGCTTTGCTATTGAGAATTGCCGCCGTAGACCTGGCTCTCAAGAGAAGACAGGTTATGTGCACACTGCCCACAAAATGAGGTGAAAACTGAGCTGCACTTCCTAACCTCCTGCCAGCTGTATGACCATATTAGAGACGCATACAGTGCATTCGGAAAGTATTCAGACCCCTTGACTTTTTCCACATTTTGTTACATTACAGCCTTATTCTAAAATGGATTCAATAGTTTTTTCCCTCATCAATCTACACGCAATACCCRATAATGACAAAGCACTTTTATTTATTTTTTACTTTATCACATTTACATATGTTTTCAGACACTTTCAGACACACTACTACAGCCCTGAGTCTTCTTGGGTATGACGCTACAAGCTTGGCACACCTGTATTTGGGGAGTTTCTCCCATTCTTCTCTGCAGATCCTCTCAAGCTCTGTCAGGTTTGATGGGGAGCGTCGCTGCACAGCTATTTTCATGTCTCTCCAGAGATGTTCGATCGGGTTCAAGTCTGGGTTTTGGCTGGGCCACTCAAGGACATTCAGAGACTTGTCCCGAAGCCACTCCTGCGTTATCATGGCTGTGTGCTTAGGGCCGTTGTCCTGTTTGAAGGTGAACCTTCGCCCCAGTCTGAAGTCCTGAGTACTCTGGACAGGTTTTCATCAAGGATCTCTGTACTTTGCTCCGTTCATCCTTCCCTCAATCCTGTCTAGTCTCCCAGTTCCTGCCGCTGAAATACATCCCCACAGCATGATGCTGCCAGCACCATGCTTCACCGTAGGGATGGTGCCAGGTTTCCTCCAGACGTGACACTTGGCATTCAGGCCAAAGAGTTCAATCTTGGTTTCTCATGGTCAAAGTCCTTTAGGTGCCTTTTGGCAAACGGGCTGTCGTGTGCCTTTTAACTGTGGAGTGGCTTCTGTCTGACTACTACCATAAAGGCCTGATTGGTGGAGTGCTGCAGAGATGGTTGTGCTTCTGGAAGGTTCTACCATCTTCACAGGTGTGTGCCTTTCCGAATCATGTCCAATCAATTGAATTTACCACAGGTGGACTCCAATCAAGTTGTAGAAACATCTCAAGGATGATCAACGGAAACAGGATGCACCTGAGCTCAATTTCGAGGCTCATAGCAAAGGGTCTGAATACTTATGTAAATAAGGTATTTCTGTTTTACAAATGTAATACATTTGCAAAAATTTCAAAAAACTTGTTTTTGCTTTCTCATTATGGGGTATTGTGTGTAGATGGACGTGGAACAAAATTAATTTAATCCATTTTAGAATCAGGCTGTAACAAAATGTAGAAAAAGTCAAGGGGTCTCAATACTTTCCAAGTGCATGCACTGTATTTCTCTCAAATMACACAGATCCACAAAGGATTTGAAAACAAACCCCATTTTGATAAACTCCCATATCTATTAGGTGAAATATCACAGTGTGCACCACAGCAGCAAGATTTGTGATCTGTTGCAACAATGGCAACCAGTGGAGCACAAACAACATTGTAAATACAACCTATATTTATCTGTTAATTTATCTTCCCTTTCATACTTCAACTATTTGCACATTGTTACAACATTGTACATTGCCAATAACATAACATTTTAAATGTCTCTATTCTTTTAGTGTGTAATATTTACTGTTCATTTTGTTTATTTCCCTTGTTTCTTGTCTATTCCATTTGCTTTGGTAATGTTTGCCATGCCAATAAATCCCTTTGAATTTGAGGGAGGGAGGTGGGAGATGGCGAGGGAGAGCACTCTCACAATGCCATGATGAGGATATCAAAGGCAGCAGTGTTCCCAGGGGGACCTCCCAGGAGTCAAAAAAGTCAGGCAGAGACCTCTCATGGGATACAGGAGGTGAGTCTCTGGCCTCTGGAACAGATGAGACTCCAGGTGAGACTCTGGCTCGGTTGAGACTCTTGCCTCTGGAACAGGTGAGACTCTGGCCTCTGGAACAGATGAGACTCCAGTGAGACTCTGGCCTCTGGAACAGGTGAGACTCCAGGTGAGAGTCTGGCCTCTAGAATAGGTGAGACTCTGGCCTCTAGAATAGGTGAGACTCTGCCTCTAGAAACAGATGAGACTCTGGCCTCTGGAACAGATGAGACTCTGGCCTCTAGAACAGATGAGACTCCAGGTGAGACTCTGGCCTCTGGAACAGATGAGACTCTAGGTGAGGCTCTGGCCTCTGGAACAGGTGAGACTCCAGGTGAGGCTCTGGCCTCTGGAACAGATGAGGCCCAGGTGAGGCTCTAGTTCTTTGGAACAGGTGAGACTCCAGGTGAGACTCTGGCCTCTAGATTAGATGAGCTCTGGCCTGGAACAGGTGAGACTCCAGGTGAGACTCTGGCCTCTGGAACAGGTGAGTCTCCAGGTGAGACTCTGGCCTCTGGATCAAATGAGACTCCAGGTGAGACTCTGGCCGTCTGGAACAGGTGGGAGACTCCAGGTGAGACTCTGGCCTCTGGAACAAGGTGAGACTCTGGCCTCTGGCACAGGTGAGACTCCAGGTGAGACTGGCCTCTGGAACAGGTGAGACTCCAGGTGGAGACTGTGAGACTCGCAGGTGAGACTGTGAGACCTCAGGTGAGACTCTAGGTGAGACTCTAGGTGAGACTCTGGCTCTGTGAAAGGTTGAGACTCCAGTGAGACCTCTGGCCTCTGGAAACAGGTGGGAGACTCCAGGTGAGACTGGTGAGACTCCAGGTGAGACTGTGAGACTCTCTCAGGTGAGACTCTGGCCTCTGGAACAGGTTGAGACTCCAGGTGAGACTGTGAGACCCTCCAGTGAGACTGTGAGACTCCAGGTGAGACTCTGGCCTCTGGAACAGGTGAGACTCTAGGTGAGACTCTGGCAATGTAGTATCAGTGAGTGAGTGTGCCAATGTTTACTGGAAGGATGGACACTCATTTACTTCTCTCATTTATTAAATTAAAACAACTTTATTTATCCCAAAGGAGCAATTACTTAAGGCAGCTGCAACAATGACAACAAGACTAACATTTAGGCTAACAAGATTAACTCGACAATCCTTACCATGTGTATTGMCTTTGACTAGGTCTATATTTACATACTCTGAATTGCGTTTTGTGCTTCATACGGTAGAATACTGGAACTTTCTATAGCTGTGGGTTCCAGATAAGAGGGAGAATAAAAGGTATTTGAAGTTATATTCAGTCAGCTGTTTGAGTCATGTAAGCATTCTTGACATAGTTTTTTGACTGGCTTCAATTAGTAACCATTGTGTCAGTAACCATTGTGAAACTGTTGCATGAAACCTGAATATTGGCCTTGCATACAGGGTTGGGGAGTAACTGATTACATGTCATCTGATTACAAAAAAAATGAAACTACTGTAATCAGATGAGATACTTTTGAAAAACGACATGATTATTTATTGGATTACGGTTCAATTCAGAAAGGATGTTTGAGAAATACATTGACACCTTTCTGTTTTCTCAATGATATTCAAATCAGCATCAAACAAAGGCGCAAGTTAAAATGTATTCCACCTGAGAGAYTCGACCAGAAGTCAGAGACCTCTATGATGGCACACAAAATGCTTTTGATGGATATTTTTTGTCTTCTTCTTCTAATGCCATTTAAGAGAAAAGTAATATGATTACCTTATTTAGTTTGGGTAATCCAAAAGTTACATATACTGATTTACAATTTTGGACAAGTAACTGTTAACTGTAACGGATTACTTTGGAAAATAACCTACCCAACTCTGCTTGCATATTTCTTTATGTGGACAGCTGTCATTAATCTTTCTTTTCACTGGAAAACCCAACCTAAATGGAAGACAATGTCACATATGAATGCCTCGGCAGTATTGTGAAGCAGTACAGTTTCAGTTTGTTGAGTGGTGAACTTTGTACATCCTTGTTGCACATCCAGTTTTGGCAATGCAGAGTCAGTGTCTGTAGGTAACTGGGTAATCTATCAAATCACATTTTATTTGTCACATGTGCTGAATACAACAGGTGTAGACCTTACCGTGAAATGCTTACAAGCCCTTAACCAACAATGAAGGATTTTTTTTAATTAAAGAAAATATTTGCTAAAAAATAAATAAAGTAAGAATAAAAAGCAACACAATAAAATAAAAAGAACGAGGCTATATACAGGGTGTACCGAGTCAATGTGCGGGGGTACAGGTTAGTCGAGGTAATATGTACATGTAGGTAGGGGTGAAGTGACTACTCATAAATAATAAACAATCAGTAGCAGCAACGTATAAAATGGGAACAATGCAAATAGTCTGGGTAGTCATTTGATTAACTATTTAGCACTCTAATGGCTTGGGATTAGAAGCTGTCGGAWGCCGAGCAGTTGCCATACCAAGCGGTGATGCAATCAGTCAGGATGCTCTCGATGGTGCAGCTGTATAACTTTTTGAGGATCTGACTACCCATGTCAAATTMTTTTTAGGCTCCTGAGGGGGAWTAGGTGTAGTAATAGTGGGCGTCTGTAAATTTAGACACAAATGAGGCGTTGGTTTGTGGTCTGGAGCTTGATGCTCTCACTTCAGCTTTAGAATTTACTTCCTGAGCTGACTGCTCCGGAAGACCGTCTCTGTTCTGCTCTGTCACCCTCTTACTGAGTGCTATAAGCCTCTTGTTCCTCCAGAAAAAAAAACGACTTTCATCTACACAGAACCAACTGACTGTCTGTAGAGGTGATAGACTAAAGTTAATGTTGGTTATGTTGTTCACAGGCTTGGCTCTCTGTTGCATGAAGCATTTTGACCGTGACTCAGTGTCACTTAGCCTCAARCTGGTCCCAGATCAGTTTGTGTTCCTGCTGTAAGTTTATTGTTAAGACAGTGCAAACACATCTGGCATCAGATAGTGTTCTACCTACTTGGTGTCACACTGTAGATCGAAACTTTTCCAGCTGACCTCTGGCCCCATATTATCTGCTCTTCCCATAGGTCAAGGAGAGTGTCCAGAACGCCGTGTACGTCAATGTAGCGGAGCTCGGCAGAAACATCTCTGAGTCCCCTCCCTCAGCCTTCAACCCTCCCTGCACTCCTCCATACCTGGACTCTAAGGGATGGGAGGTGCACACTGACCAGGAGAGTGGACGGGAGTACTACTACCACCCCGAATCGGGGCAGACCACCTGGGACAACCCCTACATAGACCTTGAGGCTCCCGCCGAGGTGTCTGTGTGTTCGCCCTCCTCTCAGTTCCCCTCCCTGTCCCCCACCTCCGCCTCCCCCCCTGCATGGACCTCTGACTGGAAGCAGTGTTTGGATGTGACTAGCGGCCGCCAGTACTTCTACAACCCAGTATCGGGGGAGACGTCTTGGGAGCCCCCAGAGCCACAGTGCCCCTACCCCCCTCTGATGGAGCCTCTGAGTGGGCTCCGGTCTCTGGAGGAAGGGCCGGTAAGGCCTGCTCCACTTAGACACCCAGTCTATTTTAGTTTCATCATGGGACGTCTACAAATAATACGCTCATCTTTTTAATGAAGTTTAAGTTCCTGCTAAGTCCTACAGTACATAGCAGACAGTTGGTTTTCATGATTATGTAATTATCCTCCTGCTAAGTCCTACACCTACCGTACATAGCAGACAGTTGATTTTCATAGATTATGTAATTATCCTCCTTGCTAAGTCCTTACCTACATACTACACAGTTTCTGATGTATATCCCCTTGTAAATCTACTTACTTACATAGGGGCAGGACAGTTGTTTTTTCATGATTATGTAATTATCCTCCTGCTAAGTCCTACACCTACCAATACATAGCAGACAGTTGTTTTTCATGATTATGTAATTATCCTCCTGCTAAGTCCTACACCTACCGTACATAGCAGACAGTTGGTTTTCATGATTATGTAATTATCCTCAAACTAGTAGGCATTCTGTACATACATTGACCTCATTGTGAACTTTTTGCAAACTGCATTGTTGAGTTTTCACCATTCTAAAGAGGCTTGTGAAAGAAAAAGCTTTGAAAAGGTAAAAGGAAGCTAGAAGGTAAGTCATCCATTGTCCTGGTCTCCATCTGTTTTGAAGTAGAACACTGAATGTAACATTATCACAACGTGTGTGTCTGTCTGTGTACATGCGTATGGGTGTGTGCATGTGTCTGTTTACACACCTGCATGCGTGTGTGTGTGTGACATGATGTTTGTGCAATGCATAATGTGTGTGTGTGTGTGTGTCCAGCCTCCCCTGCCTGAGGAGGACTACCAAGCAGATGACTATCAAGCAGATGACTACCCAGCCGAGGTTGACCTACCAGAAGAGGAGTTGTTGGCTGTGTCCCCTGTGACCCCTCACTCCTTCCCTAAGGACTACACCCCCAGCCATGTGACCCGGGCAGTCATCCCCAGGGCCAGCCTGGACAGGAGCGCCCCAACGGGCTGGAACCTCAACATAGACCCTGATGGGACTTGGGTGTTCTCCAACAGACACTCACCTGATCAGGTACACAGACTCTTTATTTAGATGTTATTTATTCTGGTTAGTCTTTATTGACCCTTTATTTAGACTTTATTTATTCTGGTTAGTCTCATTGACCCTTTATGTAGACTTTATTTATTCTGGTTAGTCTTAGTTGACCCCTTTTATTTACGTAGACTTCTATTGATTTATGGTTGTTCCGTGGGTGAGGGGGTTTCCTTTGACCCTGTTAGTTGAGACTTTACTTTATTTTGGGTTTGGTCATGCATTTTGACCCGGTTTATTTCAGGAGCACCTTCTTTATGTTCTTGTGTACTCCAGGTCTTCTCTCGATCCTTCTACTATTGAGACCCTGATTATCATGGTAT
>NC_036858.1:67901569-67915672 GCF_002910315.2 Salvelinus sp. IW2-2015 | reverse complement strand
GGCTAAAAAAGATTAACCGACAATCCTTTACCATGTGTATTGGTCTTTGACTAGGTCTATATTTACATACTCTGAATTGCGTTTTGTGCTTCATACGGTAGAATACTGGAACTTTCTATACTGTGGGTCCAGATAAGAGGGAGAATAAAAGGTATTTGAAGGTTATTATTCAGTCAGCTGTTTGATTCATGTAAGCATTCTTGACATAGTTTTTGACTGGCTTCAATTAGTAACCATGTGGTCACTAACCATTGTGAAACTGTGCATGAAACCTGAATATTGCCTTGCATACAGGGTGTGGGAGTATGTTCATCTCTGATTACAAAAAAAATGAAAACTACTGTAATCAGATGAGATACTTTTGAAAACGACAGTGAGTATTTATTGGATTACGTTCAATTCAGAAAGGATGTTTGAGAAAAACATTGAACACCTTCTGTTTTCCAAATGATATTCAAATCAGCATCAAAACAAAGCGCAAGTTAAAATGTATTCCACCTGAGAGATCGACCAGAAGTCAGAGACCCTATGATGGCACACAAAATGCTTTTGATGATATTTTTTTGTCTTTCTTCTTTCTAATGCCATTAAGAGAAAAGTAATATGATTACCTTATTTAGTTTGGGTAATCCAAAAGTTACATATTACTGATTTACAATTTTGGGACAAGTAACTTTAACTGTAACGGATACTTGGGAAAATAACCTACCCAACTCTGCTTGCATATTTCTTTTATGGGTGACAGCTGTCATTAATCTTTCTTTTCACTGGAAAACCCAACCTAAATGGAAGACAATGTCACCATATGAATGCCTCGGCAGTATTGTAGCAGTACAGTTTCAGTTTGTTGAGTGGTGAACTTGTACATCCTTGTTGCACATTCCAGTTTTGGCAATGCAGAGTCAGGGTCTGTAGGTAAACGGTAATCTATCAATCAACATTTTATTTGTCACCATGTGCCCTGAATAACAACAGGTGTAGACCTTACCGTGAAATGCTTACAAGCCCTTAACCAACAATGAAGGATTTTTTTTTAATTAAAGAAAAATATTTTGCTAAAAAATAAAATAAAGTAAAATAAAAAGCAACACAATAAAATAAAAAGAACGAGGCTATATACAGTTGTACCGAGGTCAATGTGCGGGCGGTACAGGTTAGTCGAGGTACATATGTACATGTAGGTAGTGAAGTGGACTACTCAAAATAATAAACAATCAGTAGCAGCAAACGTATAAAATGGAGAACAATGCAAATAGTCTGGGTAGTCATTTGATTAACTATTTAGCACTCTAGATGGCTTGGATTAGAAAGCTGTCGGAGCCGAGCAGTTGCCATACCAAGCGGTGATGCAATCAGTCAGGATGCTCTCGATGGTGCAGCTGTATAACTTTTGAGGATCTGACTACCATGTCAAATTTTTTTAGGCTCCTGAGGGGATTAGGTGTAGTAATATGCTGGGCGTCTGTAATTTAGACACAAATGAGGCGTTTGTTTGTTCTGGAGCTTGATGCTCTCACTTCAGCTTTAGAATTTACTTCCTGAGCTGACTGCTCCGGAAGACCGTCTCTGTTCTGCTCTGTCACCCTCTTACTGAGTGCTATAAAGCCTCTTGTTCCTGCCAAAAAAAAAACTACTTTTATCTACACAAAACCAACTTGACTGTCTGTAGAGGTGATAGACTAAAGTTAATGTTGGTTATGTTGTTCACAGGCTTGCTCTCTGTTGCATGAAGCATTTTGACCGTGACTCAGTGTCACTTAGCCTCAATCTGGTCCCAGATCAGTTTGTGTTCCTGCTGTAAGTTTATTTGTTAAGACAGGCAAACACATCTGCATCAGATAGTGTTCTAACCTACTTGGTGTCACACTGTAGATCGAAAACTTTTCCAGCTGACCTCTGGCCCCATATTATCTGCTCTTCCCATAGGTGTCAAGGAGAGTGTCCAGAACGCCGTGTACGTCCAATGTAGCGGAGCTCGGCAGAAACATCTCTGAGTCCCCTCCCTCAGCCTTCAACCCTCCCTGCACTCCTCCATACCTGGACTCTAAGGGATGGGAGGTGCACACTGCCAGGAGAGTGGACGGGAGTACTACTACCACCCCGAATTCGGGCAGACCACCTGGGACAACCCCTACATAGACCTTGAGGCTCCCGCCGAGGTGTCTGTGTGTTCGCCCTCCTCTCAGTCCCCTCCCTGTCCCCCCACCTCCGCCTCCCCCCCTGCATGGACCTCTGACTGGAAGCAGTGTTTGGATGTGACTAGCGGCCGCCAGTACTTCTACACCCCAGTATCGGGGGAGACGTCTTGGGAGCCCCCAGAGCCACAGTGCCCCTACCCCCCTCTGAGAGCCTCTGAGTGGCTCCGCTCTGAGGAAAGGGCGTAAGGCCTGCTCCACTTAGACACCAGTCTATTTAGTTCATCATGATGGACGTCTACAACAAATACGCGCATCTTTTTAATGAAGTTTAAGTCCTGCTAAGTCCTACAGACATAGCAGACAGTCTTGTATATCTCCTGTAGTCTACAACCTACTAGCGACATTGATTCATGTAATACCTCTGCTAACGCTACAGTACATGCGACATGAGATATATACTCCTCAGTCACCTACCATCATACAGACATCTATATTATATCTCCTGCTAAGCCACCTACAATACATAGCAGAATTGTTTCATGATTATGTAATATTCCTGCTAAGTCCTACACTACCGTACATAGCAGACAGGTGTTTCATGATATATGTAATTATCTCCTGCTAAGTCCTACACCTACAATACATAGCAGACAGTTGTTTTCATATTATGTAATATCCTCCTGCTAAGCCTACACCTACAGTACATAGCAGACAGTTGGTTTTCATGATTATGTAATTATCCTCCTGCTAAGTCCTAACACCTACCGTACATAGCAGACAGTTGTTTCATGATTATGTAATTATCCTCCTGCTAAGTCCTACACCTACCTACATAGCAGACAGTTGTGTTTCATGATTATGTAATTATCCTCCTGCTAAGTCCTACAACCTACCGACATAGCAGACAGTTGGTTTTCATGATTATGTAATTATCCTCCTGCTAAGTCCTACACCTACCGTACATAGCAGACAGTTGGTTTTCATGATTATGTAATTATCCTCAAACTAGTAGCATTCTGTACATACATTGACCTCATTGTGAACTTTTTGCAAACTGTCATTGTTGAGTTTTTCACCATTCTAAAGAGGCTTGTGAAAGAAAAAGCTTTGAAAAAGTAAAAGGAAGCTCTAGAAGGTAAGTCATCCATTTCCTGGTCTCCATCTGTTTGAAGTAGAACACTGAATGTAACATTATCACAACGTGTGTGTCTGTCTGTGTACATTGCGTATGGTGTGTGCATGTGTCTGTTTACACACCTGCATGCGTGTGTGTGTGTGACATGATGTTTGTGCAATGCATAATGTGTGTGTGTGTGTCCAGCCTCCCCTGCCTGAGGAGGACTACCAAGCATGATGACTATCAAGCAGATGACTACCCAGCCGAGGTTGACCTACCAGAAGAGGAGTTGTTGGCTGTGTCCCCTGTGACCCCTCCTCCTTCCCTAAGGACTACACCCCCAGCCATGTGACCCGGGCAGTCATCCCCAGGGCCAGCCTGGACAGGAGCGCCCCAACGGCTGGAACCTCAACAATAGACCCTGATGGGACTTGGTGTTCTCCAACAGACACACTCACCTGATCAGGTACACAGACTCTTTATTTAGATGTTATTTATTCTGGTTAGTCTTATTGACCCTTTATTAGACTTTATTTATTCTGGTTAGTCTCATTGACCCTTTATGTAACTTTATTTATTCTGGTTAGTCTTATTGACCCTTATTGTAGGACTTTATTATTCGGTTAGTCTTGATTGACTAGACTTTATTTATTCTGGTTAGTCTTATTGACCGTTTATTTAGACTTTATTTATTCTGGTTAGTCTTATTGACCCTTTATTTAGACTTTATTTATTCATGTTAGTCTCATTTGAGATAAAAATGTACTTTTCAAGCGAGAGCTGTCCAGGAATGCAGTCTAGGGGTAAACCGTGCCACTCAGCTTGAAGGAATATCACGGCTAAATGCACCGTTATGCCATTAGACTAGAAGATATCGTAAGTGTATGCACTACGTACTATGCACTACGTACTATGCACTACGTTTTCTCCAGAAAGGTTCAATAAAGTCAATAGTTAACCGGAAGTCTTTGTCATTGTGTGTGTGGTAACAGTGGATCAAATCGTTGGATGACAGAGGACTGACGTACTACTACCTTAGTGATGGCTCCAGATCCCAGTGGAACCTGCCTGAGGTAGAGATCAAGATTAGAAAACACCCATAGCGAGTATGAAATGGAAGATCTCATTCATGTGAACAGATTGATCTAAATTTGCCTATAGCAAAGAGAACATTCTGTTATAATTACTCCTCTTCATTCCCATTGGAACACAAGGCCACAGTGAGCTCCTCCCCTTCTTCATGTCCTCAGCAACATGTTGTGCATGGCTGAAAGAGAGGTTCATTTTGGCCAGCTCGTCCACATGGTTTAGATCAGTATTTTCCTCATGTAGATGTGAAAGGTTTCTCCACTGTGAACATGCATTTCTCCGTTATCATTTGACCAACCAAGGCCCCTGTAGTGTCAGGCCAGTCCAAGGTGGGGAACGGTGTTGAGCTGGACAGGGTCTCTTTAACGGTCATGAAGAACTGGAGACACACCATGGGTGCAACTTATGTCAGCTCAGCCCTGCAGGAGGTGGTGAGGACTAATAACACATACTGGAGCATTAACATAACTCACGTCCCCCTAACCAGAGCCCACCACAGTAGAGCTATGAGGTAGAGTAGGTGTGTCAGCTGGCTCTGACCACAGTGTTCAGTAAGGCAGAGTGAAGTGACTGAGCTCCTTATGAAACCCCTGACCCTCAGCTCTCATACTGAGCCACCCTGACACCGCTTCCTAAACGAGAGAGCTCCCAGCACCTGGGACATTTCAGTCATCCGTGTGTTCAGTGTACCACAACAGAGTAGACAGTGTACCACAACAGAGTAGACAGTGTACCACAACAGAGTAGACAGTGTACCACAACAGAGTAGACNCAGTGTACCACAACAGAGTAGACAGTGTACCACAACAGAGTAGACAGTGTACCACAACAGAGTAGACAGTGTACCACAACAGAGTAGACCGCGTACCACAACAGAGTAGACCGCGTACCACAACAGAGTAGACCGCGTACCACAACAGAGTAGACAGTGTACCACAACAGAGTAGACAGTGTACCACAACAGAGTAGACCGTGTACCAAAACAGAGTAGACCGTGTACCACAACAGTGTAGACCGTGTACTCTGGAGTAAGATTAAGTGATTGCAGACGCTAGGAAGTTAGGAATTAAGTAAAAGTAAAGCATCCATTATTCTTCTCCTGTTGGGCAAAAGTTATTCCCGACTCACAGAAGAAATACCTCAGACTACGGCTCCAGTGCGGACAACTCTCCAGAGATGGGGCAGCACCATGTGAGTTCTCCTCCTCCTCACCTGTTCTCCTCTCCTGTCCTCCTCACCTGCCCTCCCCTGCTGATCCTCATCAGATTAGATCAGTCCTGTTCTAGCTAAAATTACAGTTCTGTGATGCCCCAGCTAGAGCACTGTTTTGTGTCTTTTCCTGAAGGCTAATTGGTTGAGACTCCAAAGAAGCCTCTCCAATCAGAGCCCAGAGTCTCAGCGGCACAATGTGTTTAAAAAAAAAAATCTAATTTGTTTTACGATTTTCTTCATTGTAGAATAATAGTGAAGACATTACAACTATGAAATAAAACATGGAATCATGTAGTAACCAAAAAGTGTTAAACAAATCAAAATATACTTCAAAGTAGCCACCCTTTGCCTTGATGAAAGCTTTGCACACTCTTGGCATTCTATCAAGCAGCTTCATGAGGTAGTCACCTGGAATGCATTTCAATGAACATGTGTGCCTTGTTGAAGTTAATTTGTGGAATATCTTTCCTTCTTAATGCATAAGAATTTGTTCTTAACTGACTTGCCTAGTTAAATAAAGGATTATTTTTATATATATATACAGTGGGGAGAAAAAGTATTTGATACACTGCCGATTTTGCAGGTTTTCATACTTACAAAGCATGTAGAGGTCTGTAATTTTGATCATAGGTACACTTCAACTGTGAGAGACGGAATCTAAAACAAAAATCCAGAAAATCACATTGTATGATTTTTAAGTAATTAATTTGCCTTTTATTGCATGACATAAGTATTTGATACATCAGAAAAGCAGAACTTAATATTTGGTACAGAAACCTTTGTTTGCAATTACAGGGATCATACGTTTCCTGTAGTTCTTGAACCAGGTTTGCCACACTGCAGCAGGGATTTTGGCCCACTCCTCCATACAGACCTTCTCCAGATTTACTTTACATTTACATTTAAGTCATTTAGCGACGCTCTTATCCAGAGCGACTTACAAATTGGTGCATTCACCTTATGATATCCAGTGGAACAGCCACTTTACAATAGTGCATCTAACTCTTTTAAGGGGGAGGGGGGGGTTAGAAGGATTACTTTATCCTATCCTAGGTATTCCTTAAAGGTGGGGTTTCAGGTGTCTCCGGAAGGTGGTGATTGACTCCGCTGACCTGGCGTCGTGAGGGAGTTTGTTCCACCATTGGGGTGCCAGAGCAGCGAACAGTTTTGACTGGGCTGAGCGGGAACTGTACTTCCTCAGAGTAGGGAGGCGAGCAGGCCAGAGGTGGATGAACGCAGTGCCCTTGTTTGGTGTAGGGCCTGATCAGAGCCTGAAGGTACGGAGGTGCCGTTCCCTCACAGCTCCGTAGGCAAGCACCATGGTCTTGTAGCGGATGCGAGCTTCAACTGGAAGCCAGTGGAGAGAGCGGAGGAGCGGGGTGACGTGAGAGAACTTGGGAAGGTTGAACACCAGACGGGCTGCGGCGTTCTGGATGAGTTGTAGGGGTTTAATAGCACAGGCAGGGAGCCCAGCAACAGCGAGTTGCAGTAGTCCAGCCGGGAGATGACAAGTGCCTGGATTAGGACCTGCGCTGCTTCCTGTGTGAGGCAGGGTCGTACTCTGCGAATGTTGTAGAGCTGAACCCACAGGAACGGGTCACCGCCTTGATGTGAGTTGAGAACGACAGGGTGTTGTCCAGGATCACGCCAAGGTTCTTAGCATCTGGGAGGAGGACACAATGGAGTTGTCAACCGTGATGGCGAGATCATGGAACGGGCAGTCCTTACCCGGGAGGAAGAGCAGCTCCGTCTTGCCGAGGTTCAGCTTGAGGTGGTGATCCGTCATCCACACTGTATTGTCTGCCAAACATGCAGAGATGCGATCTGGTCTGTAGTTGTTGACATCGGAGGATCGAGTGTAGGTTTTTTCAGAAGGGGTGCAACTCTCGCTCTCTTGAAGACGGAAGGGACATAGCCAGCGGTCAAGGATGAGTTGATGCGAGGTGAGGTAAGGGAGAAGGTCTCCGGAAATGGTCTGGAGAAGAGAGATCTTTCAGGTTTCGGGGCTGTCGCTGGGCAATACGGACTTTCAGCTCCCTCCAAAGATTTTCTATTGGGTTCAGGTCTGGAGACTGGCTAGGCCACTCCAGGACCTTGAGATGCTTCTTACGGAGCCACTCCTTAGTTGCCCTGGCTGTGTGTTTCGGGTCGTTGTCTGCTGGAAGACCCAGCCACGACCCATCTTCAATGCTCTTACTGAGGGAAGGAGGTTGTTGGCCAAGATCTCGCGATCCATGGCCCACATCCATCCTGCCCTCAATACGGTGCAGTCGTCCTGTCCCCTTTGCAGAAAAGCATCCCCAAAGAATGATGTTTCCACCTCCATGCTTCACGGTTGGGATGGTGTTCTTGGGGTTGTACTCATCCTTCTTCTTCCTCAAACACGGCGAGTGGAGTTTGACCAAAGAGCTCTATTTTTGTCTCATCAGACCACATGACCTTCTCCATTCCTCCTCTGGATCATCCAGATGGTCATTGGCAAACTTCAGACGGGCCTGGACATGCGCTGGCTTGAGCAGGGGGACCTTGCGTCGGCTGCAGGATTTTAATCCATGACGGCGTAGTGTGTTACTAATGGTTTTCTTGGACTGTGGTCCCAGCTCTCTTCAGGTCCAGGTAGACCTGGTCAATGACTGGACCTGGTCAATGACCTGAAGAGAGCTGGGACCACAGTTCTGGGCTGATCCCTACCTTCCTCATGATCATTGATGCCCCACGAGGTGAGATCTTGCATGGAGTCCCAGACCGAGGGTGATTGACCGTCATCTTGAACTTCTTCAATTTTCTAATAATTGCGCCAACAGTTTGTTGCCTTCTCGCCTTCTCTCTTTCTTTCTTTCTCTCTCTTGAGGACCTGAGCCCTAGACCATGCCTCTGGCTACCTGGCATGATGACTCTTTGCTGTCCCCAGTCCACCAGGCCGTGCTGCTGCTCCAGTTTCAACTGTTCTGCCTGCGGCTATGGAACCCTGACCTGTTCACGGGACGTGCTACCTGTCCCAGACCTGCTGTTTTCAACTCTCTAGAGACAGCAGGAGCAGTAGGGATACTCTCAATGATCGGCTATGAAAAGCCAACTGACATTTACTCCTGAGGTGCTGACTTGTTGCACCCTCGACAACACTGTGATTATTATTATTTGACCATGCTGGTCATTTATGAACAGACCGAGGGTGATTGACCGTCATCTTGAACTTCTTCAATTTTCTAATAATTGCGCCAACAGTTGTTGCCTTCTCACCAAGCTGCTTGCCTATTGTCCTGTAGCCCATCCCAGCCTTGTGCAGGTCTACAATTTTATCCCTGATGTCCTTACACAGCTCTCTGGTCTTGGCCATTGTGGAGAGGTTGGAGTCTGTTTGATTGAGTGTGTGGACAGGTGTCTTTTATACAGGTAACGGGTTCAAACAGGTGCAGTTATACAGGTAATGAGTGGAGAACAGGAGGGCTTCTTAAAGAAAAACTAACAGGTCTGTGAGAGCCGGAATTCTTACTGGTTGGTAGGTGATCAAATACTTATGTCATGCAATAAAATGCAAATTAATTACTTAAATATCATACAATGTGATTTTCTGGATTTTTGTTTTAGATTCCGTCTCTCACAGTTGAAGTGTACCTATGATAAAAATTACAGACCTCTACATGCTTTGTAAGTAGGAAAACCTGCAAAATCGGCAGTGTATCAAATACTTGTTCCCCCCACTGTATATATATATAATATATAATATATATATATATATATAATTTATATATATATTTTAAGCCAATGAGTTCTGTTGTGACAAGGTAGGGGTGGTATACAGAAGATAGCCCTATTTGGTAAATTTCAAGAACTTTGAAAGTTTCTTCAAGTGCAGTCGCAAAAACCATCAAGCGACATGATGAAACTGTCTCTCATGAGGACCACCACAGGAAAGGAAGACCCAGAGTTACCTCTGTTGCAGAGGATAAGTTCATTCGAGTTACCAGCTTCAGAAATTGCAGCCAAAATAAATGCTTCACAGAGGTCAAGTAACAGACACATCTCAACATCAACTGTTCAGAGTAGACTGCGTGAATCAGGCCTTCATGGTCAAATCAATCAATCAATCAATCAATCAATTTTATTTTATATAGCCCTTCGTACATCAGCTAATATCTCGAAGTGCTGTACAGACACCCAGCCTAAAACCCCAAACAGCTAGTAATGCAGGTGTAAATAGCTGCAGAGAAACCACTACTAAAGGAAACCAATAAGAAGAGACTTGCTTGGGCTAAGAAATACGAGCAATGGACATTGGACTAGTGGAAATCTGTCCTTTGGTTTTGGTTGGGACCAACCAATTTGAGATTTTTGGTCCCAACCACAGTGTCTGTGAGACGCAGAGTAGGTGAACGGATTATCTCTGCATGTGTGGTTCCCACTGTGAAACATGGAGGAGGAGGTTTGATGGTGTGGGGGTGCTTTGCTGGTGACACTGTCAGTGATTTATTTAGAATTAAAGACACAKTTAACCATCATGGCTACCATCCCATCTGGTTTGGGCTTAGTGGGACTAGAATTTGTTTTTCAGCAAGACAATGACCCAACACACCTCCAGGCTGTGTAGGGGCTATATGAKCAATAAGGAGAGTGATGGAGTGCTGCATCAGATGACCTGGCCTCCACAATCACCCAACCTCAACCCAATTGAGATGGTTTGGGATAAGCATTTCAGGTTAAGCTGGTTGAGAATGTGCAAAGCTGTCAGCAAGGCAATGGGTGGCTACTTTGAAGAATCTCAAATATAAAATCTATTTTTATTTYTTTAACACTTTAGGTTACTACATGATTCCATATGTGTTATTTCATGTTTTTGATGTATTCACTATTATTCTACAATGTAGAAAATAGTACAAATAAAGAAAAACCCTAGAATGAGTAGGTGTCCAAACTTTTGACTGTTACTGTAATACATGCATGCTATCTATCTAAGGGCTAATGGTGTGACGTACTAATGGTGTGACATACTAATGGCGTGTTGTACTTGTAGAGTAGTAGTTGCTTGGGACTATTCTGATATGGCATAGCTAACCCTGGGAGAGTGGAAAACAGATGTCACTTGGGAAATGTAATATTTCCTGGTATATTAATTGATTTCCCTTTTGAGGACAGCTGATATCACATCACCATTGGCAAACTGTCAGCCAAAACCACGAACTGCCACACCCACCCCCTCATCACACCTCACTACACCCTGAAAGAAAGCATGCACTAGTCGAAAATGCTTTCATCCCCTCCATGCTGTTCATTATAAAACATAGAGCTAGAGGTGTCTGTTCACGAGCTGAGACAAAGTAGCTTGTTGTGAGAGTTTAGCCACAGTTGTCAAATCCGCCTTTTGCTTTTTTGTGCATTTCTATTAGTAGAGCTTAAGGTTAGTATCAAGGCACCAATAATGATGTCTCACTTGAACACTTGGCTTCACATCATTAAAGCATGTTATGTGTGGATCCTTTTTCAGGTGCAGAGTTTGGAAAAAGTTGGAATACTCAACAAAACTAAAGTGTCAGAGAACGGGAAAAGAGTAAGGTAATTCTGACCTCATCCAAAGTCTGGGCATAATTGCTGACATGAAAGACATGGAAACAAGTGCTGAAATAATCAGCCATCTACTTGAATGTATAGTCATCCATTATCCATTACATCCATTACATTACCAAATGACTTTCTACACTGCAACATTCCCTGAAGTACAGTACAGCTCACACTCAGTGACCTTCCTGTAGGAAAAACTGGGCCCAGTCATGGACGGTTCTTCACGGAGGGGTTCTGACCTTCCATAAAGAGCCCAAGTCTGCAGCCACGGGAGCCTCTGTGAGTGAGAGGTGTACATGTGTTACCGGCACAGAAAAATATCTCTAACATCTCCTTGGTTACACATTCCCTCACCTGACTGTGTGGGAACTCTACATTCCTGTTCTGGGACATTCAGTACATTTCTGAGGGAGTGAGGGAACTAACAGCTTTGAGACATTAGCACAGAGCTGAACACCTAGACATGGTATCAGAAACATCTACAGTAGAATGTTTCACTGTGTCTTATTAGAAGTAATGAAAGAAAATGCTGTGAACATCTTAGAATACAACATACAGGATGTTGAAGCCATGACAGAGTGACGGCTCAGCACAGACAAGCCCTGAAGGCTCAAGGAGGCATGACAGTCAAAGATTTGTCCAGCTTTCTGATTTCATGGAATGCAGTGCTGTCAGTTTTCATCAACTGGTCCTCCATGATGTCTTTCTCTCTTCACAGATCAAGACCAATCAGATCGTCCCAGAGGTCACGGTGGATCTACGAGGGGCAAAGATTGGCTGGGCTCCCAGGGATAAATCCAGCAAAAAGAATGTTGTAGAAGTGAGTTGACAGTTGGTTGCTATGGAATCATAATAGGAGTTGTACTAGATACAGCAAAGACAATCCTGACAGGATAGACTTAATTCAAGCATACCGATTCCCTGCCCATTGTGATAAGTGAATCTGGGAAGCAACATCATGTGAGAATACATTTGCCATTAATCCAAGACTGTTACCCTCTGTATACATCTGTAAAGCAAATGTTTAACGTCATAATAACCTCTCTATGTTGTCTTCAGTTGAAAGACAGAAATGGCGTTGAGTTTCTGCTACAGTATGACACTGAGAGTATCATCAACGACTGGCACAAAGTTCTAATGGACAGCATACGACAGCTGGTATGTTTCTTTAAGTAAATTAACTCGCACACTTTAACGTGCTACCAGGTGCATGGAGACAAATATGTACTGGATAAAAAGAAAAACTTCCTGATGAAGGTCAATTTAGGTCGGTTAACTTAATGGCTGCTGGTTCAAACATCATGCATGTTAGTCAATGACATTGCAGGACCAGGAACACCACCAATCTGAGGAGGAGGATGGGGACGTCAGTGAGAAGTCCTACAGTATAGCCAGAGATCAGAGGTCACCAGGTACCATGGACAGGAGGAGGAGGTGTAAGTTCTCCTTGCTCCAAATACACTGTAGCAGACGTTTCAGCTGCAATAGCCTCCGCCAGGTCAACTTGCTCATGTTTCGTGACTGTGTCCCCCCCCTCCTCTTCCTCCGCCTTCTCTTRCTTCTCCTCCCCAGCTTCCAGACCGAGCACGGCCACCTCCTCTGGGGGAGAGACCGAACAGAAGAAGGTTCGTACCAAGCTGATGAAGTTCCTCCTGAAACGACCCACACTGCAGTTCGTCAAGGAGAAGGGTTACATCCGAGGTGGGCTCATAGGGTCTTCATTCCTACAAAGCAGCACATGCCTAACTGGCTCCAAATCAGGCTACATAACATTTACTGTCAGGATTTGTCACGACGATGTTACTAATCCAGAGAGAGATCATATGTTCATATCTTCTGTTGTGGTTGTGATGGGTCAGGGTTGGGGTCAAGAGAATTGAATCATTGAAGGAATTGGAATGTCAATGTACTTCCTGAATTGACTGGAATTGAAATGGAATTGACCCCAACCCTGATACGGGTCAGCATCATATATATACACTGTACACACTAACCTCCATCATCCTTTCCCTCAGACAATGTGTTTTGCTGTCATCTGGCTGCACTGTGTGCCCAGGAGAAAACTACAATCCCCAGCTTTGTGGAGAAATGTATTCGAGCAGTGGAAAAGAGAGGTAATGATTAGTAATCACACTGATGATGATTGTTAAATGCCAGCAATAACATTATAATAGCAGTGTATTATTCAGCACAGTGTATATGGTAATAGAAAAAAAGTTACCACAGTAGTTGATTGACCCATATGCTGATGTGTGTGTGACTTCACAGGTCTGGACATGGATGGACTCTACAGAGTCAGTGGGAACCTAGCTGTCATTCAGAAACTACGCTTCAAGGCAGATCATGGTAATGCCTTTACATTTACTGTGTGTGTGAGAGACTGTGTTCTGTGACTGTGTTCTGTGACATCCAGAGGGTCATTATACATTTTATGTTAGCCTCCATATTGTTTTATGGGTTCCACTGGTGTGGCTGAATATTGTTTTATGGGTTCCACTGGTGTGGCTGAATATTGTTTTATGGGTTCCACTGGTGTGGGTGGGGCGGATACTTGATTTTAAGATGGACACATAAGAGAGCAATGAATTAAAAAGTAATTGTGTTCCACAGAGCAGAGCGTGGACGCTGAGAAGGCATGGCCGCTTGGGGAGGACATCCACGTTTTATCCAGCAGGGGCTCAGTGAAACGCTGTCTTCAGGGAGCTTCCCTGAACCCCTTTCCCCTTCAGTCACTTCCAGCCGCTTCTCCCAGGCCATCAGTAAGCAGCAGGCCGGACGCTGGTGCTGTTGCCGCCTTAATGGGAAAACCTAGTTTTCCTCAGTTTCAGTGTCGTTGAAGTCTGAAACTGTGTTAAGCATTAGGCCCCACAATGCCACCTCAGGTTCCTCACAGACTGAAACTGTGTTAAGCATTAGGCCCCACATAGCCACCTCAGTGGTGTTACCTCACGAGACCATGGCAGATGGTGAATTGGACTGAAACTGTGTTAA